>NW_008752153.1:43338-55983 GCF_000715545.1 Opisthorchis viverrini | reverse complement strand
AGTGCTGTTTTCCATGCTCAATTCAGAGTGGCGTAAACAGAGAGGTGGCCAACCCTTGACTTGGCAGAGGATTATGAAGGAGATCACCAAACGCTTGGGTGCTGTCGGTGCTACTCGCCTTCCAGGATGGGGACCGCGTGACCCTCACTGTGCCTGGTTGGAGGCACTACAAGATATGGCTGCCAACCGATGTCAGTGGCGTTCTTGTTGTCAGTTTCTATCCAGATTGCCTGAGTGAATGTCTGGAGGTGTAGGCACCTCGGATTGTGGTAAGCTAGCACTAAGTCCCTCCCCCATCCACCTTTATTCTTTTCTTTACAATAAGGCTTTCAAATAAGTCATGGTTGTACGGCAGTGAAGCATTGGTGTTGAACACTGATGTCATGCTGTCGTTGATGATGATGATGAAAGTTTCAATTCAACGCCACAACTACCAGACTGGCGTCACGGTGTTTTTTGCATTGTTTACTTGCCCATTTTGAAAATAAATAACTGTCGCCCAGTTGTTCATGCTGTCGTTGATGATGATGATGAAAGAGCACTTTCAACGCCACAACTACCAGACTGGCGTCACGGTGTTTTTTGCATTGTTTACTTGCCCATTTTGAAAATAAATAACTGTCGGCGAGCCCAGTTGTGCAGGCAATCTCTCTCTCCATGTCATATCGCACCAATGGGTTCTGTCAGATGGGTTCTCAGAGGTTCTCAGCCTTCTTTGAAGAAGGCAGGACAGAGAACGCGAAGTCCTGCTGCCTTATTGCGTTTAAGCAAGCTTATTTCTTTTAACGGGCGATTGAGGTTTACAGTCCGTTCACCCCAACGTACTGTCTACAGGATCTGTGCTGCGGCGGGCCAGCTAAACTGATCTTTGAAGTGTTCAAACCACCTTTCCAATCAGCGCTGCTTTAAGGGAATTAGTGAGGCGTCTTTTGCACTTTTATGTCGCTGATCGTTGTTTTCCTTTGGCCAGCCGAACATACTAATTGGTATAGAACAAGGCTGTTTCGGGTGGTAAAAGCCTCCAACACGTCCCAAGCTTTCATTGCCCAACAGAGCTCTCTGTGTTTCCGTAGGCTCTTCAACATTCGGTGTCTGACGGATTGATGTGGTGGATTTATTCTTAGACGCACGTATCATGGTTGTACGCGGGCTGGAATACTGTCAGGGCACCGATACCTAGACAGGAGGATGATAAGGGTCCTCAACTAAAGCGTTTGGCACAAAAGCCTAACTGCCAAGCGGAGAAGCTTGGCGGGAAATACAAATGCATCACCATTTCTACGCAACAGGTCGCCATATGTTATAATCCCCAGCCTGGAGGAGACTGTTTGTCAGACCTCTAACCACTGATCAACCTGGTATGGAAGACTGTGTCATGAGGACACCCCTCATTGTAGCTCAAAAGGTCGCTGAGGTGCGAGAACCGTCACATCACGATAAGGTCCAGTCTATTCGTGACGGCTGCCAGTACAGAACTGATTTAGTGTAGAGCCGTTGAACTAGTTCGGATCAATACTCCAGAGCTATGCTAGATCTCCCAAGATGATGGACAGGCATGCTTCTTGCTGAATTGCGATGGCCTGAAGGAAAGTGAAATATCAGTTGTGCTCGCATGTCATGGCCCGAATCAAGTAGTATGCCCCAGAAGAAACGGGAAGCTTGAATTGTAAAAAATAAAAATCATTCGGCTGTAGCACCCTTTCGGTGCCTAGCTGCTATGCCAACCGGAGGTTGCTCGAGGGCTGGGATACTGTCAGATTGCCCAAGCCTAAACAGGGGAAGTTGAGAGGTAGAGGTTGAGTTCGAACCACGAACCTTCCGGTCAGTAAATTCACGCTCTAACCACTTGAGCCATCTTGAATTGTAGCTCTTCACCAATGACAGAGAGATACGGGATCCAGTTGGATCCAAGACTGCCTTGCACTTGGAAGCTGTCCAGTTAGGCAACGGGATTGTTTGTGCTAAAAGTCATACTAGCCACAAACAATTGGGGAAATCGTCCACTGTTGTTCTTGCGATTAGCTTCGACTCCAAATCGATCGCCTAGATGGGATTACACAGAGCTTAGACGGCCGATTTGAGCATTCATATCGTCTGATAGGATCGGAAAGTTAGTGCTACTTGCTTGCTTGCCCGGATAACTCTCACGCTCTAAAGAGTGAGCCACCTTACCCCCAAACAGTACTACTACCACTACTACTAATAATAATAGTAATAATCGTCCAGCTGTAGCACCCTTTCGATGCCTAGTTGTCATGCCACCCAAAGGAAGCACGAGAGATGGGATAATACCAGGTTGCCCAAGCCTAGACAAGAGCAGTCGAGATGGATTGGTTTCGAACCGCGGACCTTCCGGTCCACAAGCTGGCGCCTTAACCATTGACCTATCTAGAGCCCAGGAACAAGACAGCTTGATTGCGAACGAGTGCAAAAACTACAAGGGGCATCGCCATATTTAAAGCACACATTTGACCCTGGATTCAGGCTGTCCGATAGGCGTTGAGAGATTGGTAGGTGTCCATGACATGCCCGATCACTCATCATCGTCGGCCGTTGCTGAATTGAGTGACCGCTTGGGCGTCCTATCGGCGGCTGGCTTTTTTGGCCCGGATGCTTCCCTAGTGCAATTTCGGCGGACTTTGGAGGTGCCAGTAAGATTTCGGGCGTATTTTCAGGAATTTAACCTGTTTGGCGCTGTTCCTAGAGGTTGAGGGCTAAAAGATGTGACGACTTGCGCCCTAAAAATGCAGACTGCTCTTGTGTTCTTGCGCAAGCCACCACCCCCTTGTAGTTAGGCTTGAGACGAAGACATTGGTTGGGGAGCTTACTCATCCTCTTGTTCAGTCCTGGGCTGGGCGATTAGGACGCGAAGGTGTGTGGTTGGAACCTGACCTTGGCATCCTAACTCCTCCTGTCTAAGCTTGAGAAACTTGGCAGTATCCTTCAGAATGAACGGCAGTTGAGGTGGTGAAAGCGTGTTACAGCTGAGCAATTATTTTTTATCTATTTTTGTCCAGACCTGGTTACCCAAGCAGTACCACAGTCCACGTACTCAATTTCAAATGACTTCATATCCCATCCGCCTTCCCATGGTGCCATGGTCTTACCTATTGCATGTACGAGGTGAAAACAGGTAGCTATGGATGCCTCCTTCCTCCACTTTCACGTATTCTTTTTCCTCTCCACATTCCGTTTTCAGTGACACTTTTGCAGACCAATTGTTGGAGACTGAGACCAGTCAGCCGCCGACTGCAGTTCGATAGGATATCTGTGTTTGACTGTGCCACAGAAGCTCTAAACTCATTCTTCAGATCCCGACCATCAGCTCATCTGACAGCCTTTAAGGTCCGCACGCAGTGGACATGCTGCACTTGATTGTAGGCTCAAATTCAACGTTAATTCAATTTACCAGCTATAAACTGTGCTATGAGCAAATTGGTTCCAGCTGTCACAGTTTCGATCACCGAAAAACGGGGAAGTGGAACACACAACCAAGCCTTGGAGGTGAAGACATGTTCACTTTGTTCGGAAATTGGATAGCTACGTACTAAAAGCGATAGTTTTGATGCACGAGCTCCACTGTCCGCACGATTGAGCCATTTCCGCCCACGCCATTAACCACGGGTGACTTGAGTCCCGGGGTTTCCATCTGGAGAGGCGGCAGTTGCCCACCCGACTAAGTTTACTGGTTAGTGTTTTTACTTCGTTGCCTCTCGATCGCTTCCACTCAGCACAGAACTGGAAGAAAAGATGTTGTAGTGGGATTGCTTCCTATTAATGTATGCTGGTTTTCCGAAACGCGGATTAAAGTTCAAGTACGGTAACCCGGGGCTGGTACGATGTTGTACGAGATTCAAATTGGCCAGGCAAATTGAATCCGGCTGACATATATAGCTTCTGCCCTTGAAGCAAGCGATTTGAGTATGCAGGCTCTTTTTGCACCTCTAATTCCCCAGCGGAAATTCTATCAAACACCCGTGCCGAGCACCCATTACAACCGTGCGTCCGAACAGACGAGATCCAGAAGCCAGTGATCATATTTCAGTTCGTCTCTGACTTTTGTATGACGCAGGGAAAACCCCAGAATGTGAAGTCTCAGAGATAGCGTTATGCCCAAATCAACGGAACCAAACCACTTGCAGCGGCCAACAAGCTCAAACTGCACGTGGTTCGTCGAAACTCGGGCTGCTGATCAGCCCCGACAACGGAGAACTCTGATTGGTCGAAAATATGGACCCATTGATCACTCACCTCCATGTGTCTGTCGCTCGGACGTTTCCAGTGGCACAGGCAGAGAGCTTCCGTAATTCCGGAAATACACCGCCGTATACACTCCATTTAAGAAGTGTTGTCCCTGGTATTCTGACGCTTCGGCATCCAACACGATGGATGTACCTGGTGGGGACTTGCTGAAAACGCTGACTTGGGAAAATACCACCGATAACTGAGCCATGATATCACCATTATTCAGCAGACAGAGACATGGATGGCCTCCTGCTTGACCAAATAGTCGCGAGAATTTAGGAGAAAAAGTCCCTGAAGTGTTACATCGCTCTCGAATTGGTTATATTACGGTTCATCAGGTACTCGCGGAAAGACAAACCCCAGGGTGATTTAGAGAACGCGGGTGGTTTCCGTACCTCAGAAGAAATTTCAACAGATCACTAGCCAGGTATTACGGGTTATCACGCGACAGCTTGGGGCTTCGGAGTTTTCAACAAGGCCCGGTAGGCTGGGATTAAATTCCGCGTGCGGACCTATGAGTCTGCCAAAATGAGGCTCAAAGTTGGTGCAAGAGTCAGAAAGAATTCAATCACTATTACAACATTGCCTGGCTTACGTATACAGACCTTTGCGAAGAAGTGTTCTGCCGTCAAAGTAGTAGACTGACTGAATACCAAGGGGTTGTCGGTTACTTGACTTAGGGAGTTTTTATCAATAAACTACTGCGGAATTCCACTGGCCCGTTGCGGATGTTTGTGTATTATTACATCCACTTTTTGGTAACCCTTCAGTCACTGGTCTGAATATAAACTCTTCCAATACAACTTGTATTTTTCCATCCACGGACCTAACGCCTGGCTGCGGAATAGAAGCAAGAAAGACGAGTGCAACTGTTGTTGTGGATAGCCCTTCTTAACCCAGACGTCTTGGTGTGGCTGGCCAGGTTTGCTCGCTTACCCATTAGACAAAATCAGCCGGGGAAGTGGCGTGCTCGTTTTTTCTCAAACGAAGCGCTGTCGACTTACCATCATCCAGAGGGCAACAACCCCGAGACAGATGAGGTTATTACAGTAGAGCGACGTACTTCATCTCCTTCAATACATTCTAACACCCCCGTGATGGACATAACAATAGAGGGGTTTTGTGGCACTGCACAGAAACTTGGTGGGCCTGACACCTTAAGGTGGTGTTTTGGTGGTGATCTGTCGATCTTCGTGGTGTTCTCCTGTTTAGGCAAGATGATGACTCGGGACATGAAATAATATGCTGACCTCGGCCACATTTTTAATGCACTGTACGCAACGTTTCATTCCACTCCTCGTAAACAGTCTATAGCTGGACAAAACTGGCGCGGATATCAAGTTAGTAAACCATCCGACCGGCGAATCTGATTTGGTTGGAATCAGTGTATATGCATTTTCTTGTGGACCGTTTAGCCAACCATGCGGTTGAGATCGAAACGAACGCACGAATACCACCTTCCTTCACTAGGCCTCCATGCAGTCCAGGTGGCGCAGTCTTAGTGACGGACGAAGAAGAAAAGAAATTCGTATCGGTTTTAAACCAGAAAACTTACATACGTTGTGGCAGCGTTCAGGAACGATGGCAAGGCAAAGGGCACACCATCCAGTTTCATCGGCGATCCCTAGATGTGAACCGTGTGGATAGGTGGAATAGACAAGGGTGTGATGCTTGAACACCGATTTTCAGATGTTTGTGTTCCTTTACCGAGAATCTATTCCGCAATCACAAAGCGGACCGACTATACAGTCGACTTGCATATGGCCTCCATTCTTTGGTGGAATCAGGTCCTGCTGACAAATGAAACACGCGACCGAAGAACAAGTCACCAGTGTGCAGGTGTATCATATCTACAGGTGTTAGGATCCATGAATCATATGAGCTCCAAACGAGGAGTCAAACACAACTCGTCCAATGACGTCCTCGCACTCAGTCGCCCGCCGCTTTATTGCCACCTAGTCGTCTTTACCGTCTCCGGGTGCGGGGAAAGATGGGTACGCACCGTGGAGGTTGTAGTTAGTTCACCTGCAGACACATAAGCATCCTTGCAATGTGTCGGAATATGGTAGTTTGCGTACGCTGTTTGGTTGTTGGTCTGCTTGAGCTGATAAGCGTTCACAAAAAATGTAGTGAAAAATATAAGTATGGGAAAGAGCGGCAGAATAAAGGTGTTGACAACAATAAACTTTTTCACCGTTTGCTCACCCATACTGCATATCACTCATATTATTAGAAATTTAAACTTCGAGGATGAGACCTATCCTTCGATGCAGTTGAATTTTGGGTGTACTTGGCCAACTGAAGAATGCACAACGTAATGCAGCAATGTTGGATAATTAGTTCTGCTACGATTAACAGCGGTATTAATCCTTGGTTCTCAGGACACCGGTAATGGCAATTGGCCATTTTGCGGGCAATGCACGACTTGAGGACCCAAAAAGTTTGGATATTCTGGCTCTGAAGGGTCAGCCAAGTTGATCCGAAAACGCCATTATCTGAATAAGCCCGTAATAAATTCATTCTCCGATTGCACAACCCAGGGCTACCTAACTTGGAAATCATCTCAGTGTGGGAACACATTACACAAACCTCTTCCCGCCTCCTAGTCGATACGGTTAGGGTTTATTCGGGCGGCTGTCCCTAGGCCGCCGAAACCCATAGGATACTGGAAGCAATAACGCCTGGCCACGGCATTCAAACGACAGTTTGCGTTTGCGTAAAAGTGCGTCTGACTTCCACGGATACAGCGATTGATACGCAGGACTGAGGTTTTTGTCCAAGGCTCTCAGATCCGCGTTTATAATACCGTTTGTCAAAACAGTGACTACTAAAAGCCTGCGCCAATAAGTTAAGAAAGTTTCCCACAGCCTAACTACCAGGTCTCAGTAATGTCAACTGAGAAAAACCTGATAACCAAAACTCGTTCAAACAAGGCGTAATTAGGTATTAGGTCTCACTGGGGGCCACGATACTCTAGAAGGAAGAAGTCGAACACAATGAGGCGCTTTTCATAGGCCACAGATTCAAGTCCAGCAACCATTTCCGTAGCAGCTCGTTGAACACGCTCAATGAGGATTACGTCTTTCTTGCACCCTGAGCAGATTATTTAGTTGACATCCAAGAAACTGTCTGACGTAGGCCCCATAAAGCGTCTGGAGGTCCATGCATTAATACAGATCACGGTGTACCGAATCATCCGTAGGACGGCGAATGCCTTTCGAATCGACTTCTAAGGGCGCAGTAAGAAAAATATATTTTGAGAGAGTCAGATACCCGAATCCTTTTCGGCACCTATCCTCCTGCTTTCTTCTGGTCTAATCTCACCATGCATGACAAAAGCGTTCTTTGGGTCCCCCACGAATGACGTATGGACGCACTTCTCGTCATTCAAAGGAAGGTGCCAGTCCAACAGTGGTGTCTACATTTATTTGGAGGACAATGACATTTGAAATCCAGGATTTCACTTCGTCTGCAAAAAGTCGAAATCGACTTGAAGGAACATCTGGAAGGTCGTTGACGCAGATCAGAAACAAGAAAAGTCACAAAACGGATCCTCGAGGAGCTCCAATGGAGACCGGCGCCGGAGAAGTGGAGGTCAGGCATTCTTTCATTCGGAGTGTTTTGTCTAATGTGAAGGCCTTAATCTCACGTAGAATTTCCACATGGATCCCGTACGACTTGAGTTTGTGTGGCGGCGTGACGTGTAGGACTCGATCGAATGACTTAGAGAATTCGAAAAATATCGCATCCTTCGTCCACAGCTTGGGTTAAGCTGGTTTTAAGTACGAGCATGGGAGGAATCCCTGCTGCTGTCCTGGGTACAGAAGGTTGTTGGTATCGATGTGATTAAGATGATCCGTTTCGAAATGCATTCCCCCACCTTGAAGCTAATAGGATTGTATCTGCCGTGAGATAGTCACTCATCAGTTTTGGAGATGGGCGTGACAGTCGCTTCCTTCCAAGTAGAGTGAAGGTTACCCTCATCGAGGTACTGACAGAACACCGGGTATAAATGCTTTGTCAGTGTGGGTGAAGTTTCCTTAAGGATCCTTTGATGGGCCCTATCTGGCCCCATCGCGCAGGACGGGTTTTTTCTGTGTGAAACATTGTCCTCCTCAGCGGAGATCACGTCGACCAGGGGTCGTTCCCAGTTACGTTTTGACAAGACTAAATATGTCACAGTCACATAGGTCCTTTCAGGTTGGCAGGAACACAAAGAAGTCTGTGCCAGATCGCCGCTATTAAGTATTGCTTGGACTGACCGTTACTGGGGCCATCCGCCGGGTGTGAATGTTTCAAAGAATTCTAAATTTGCCCTCCCCCAAAGTCATCTGAGAACCATGAGCAGCCTTAGCGTTGTCCCTGTTCGGCCCTCCAAAACGTTTCTTTGGACTAAGGAGCATCAAGCAGCGAAATAATTCAGATGTGAGGAATCAACTTCCGAAGGTCATTTGTTGTGGGTTTTGGATCCCAGCCGCTGTCGACTTTGCCATCCATCGGCGAAACTCTCACTCTCAATAAATGCATCAATTAACCCATCGCCATCTGCCACACATTTAGACTATTTTGGCGTTTAATCTCCCTTTATTTGAGCCACCCTGGGCCATCGTAAGATATGGTAGCTGCATTTTGCCCCTGTTATCTTTCTGCCTACGCCGCCCCACACTACGGCTACAAAACCTACTAGAGGGCGGCGATGTCTCGACGTAATTTGCTCCCAATTTCCTGAATAAACCTTCGAGCATGCAAAAATTCAAGTCATGGAGGGCTTTACCCAGGTGTACCTGATAGCAGATAGGTTTACTTCTGCCCACTAAATTCCAAAGAAAAATCTTTCGGCGCATCTTAACAGCAAGCACTCTTACAATCCCTTTTTCCCACTCCACTTACTGAAAGCAGTGGTAAACAGGAGGCATACCAGCATCCGTTGGGTGGCACCCACAGACACCCCCCATCTCCTCGCTATCTCTGGCGGTGCTCGCCACTACTAGGAGTTATTCGGAGGACTACGCCAGGCCCAGGGTGAAGCACTGCTCGCTGGAACTAAGCAGAAGTTAATTTACCCAAAACTACAGAGTTGCACATATTACGAGGAGTTAATCTTACTCGGTTGCATGTTTCATTACGCATTTAAAGTGTAGCCAATCAGCTGAGTTTGTTTAGCGAAAGTCGCTGCAACACTAGTTCTTGAGAAAAACGCCTTAAGTAAGTACAATAGTTTGAGAAAACTTGATGCATTGTGCGGTGGTTATGTGAGTACGCGCCTCTGTGGATGACCCCATTCTCAGTTGTACACAACTAGTCAGTAGGTGATGCGGCGTCTTCAGGTATCTGCATGTAAATGAGCAAAACAGCGATATCATTTTCGTTAGATATAATGACGCTGTTTAGCTGGACTGCGCGACAAGGCGCAAAGTTATTGCCGGAAAATAGGGCTAGTTACTGCTTTTCATCAAGATACACATACGCGTTGTTTTTTCACCTATCGTAACTGCTGGACACATACATATGCACGGCGCTGGTTACCAGTCCTCAGATGTCCACACGGCCTGATCCACTAGCCAACTACGGTCACTCATACTCATAAATGTCCGTCTGCGGTGCCTGAACCTCAAAATCACCAACCAACCCTGGAAAATTATGCTTTCATTCATTGGTTGCTTCGTTAAAACTCACTGAGTAATCAGTCCAGTTCCCGTTTTCCGGGAGCCATTTTCATCCGATAAGCAAGGAGAACTCTATGATGAACAACATATCAAAAGTGAAATTATTCAGACGTCTTGCAGTTACGAGGGCAAACTTATGGAAGATCCGTGTGTACACCAATTTCGCGACATCAAGATTACGTGACCATACACATTATGGGGCACATGAAGTGATATATACAAGATAGCCGTGAACTAAATATGCATAGACCGGATCCTTGGGACACGGGTACCTTGTTTGTCCTTAAACCTGCACCCATGGATGTTGCCGTAGCGACGATCTAGTGAGTAGGCGGGTACTTGTCAAAACTACTTCTTCAGAGCACTAAATTCAAAATTTACTTCACTTCTTTTTGCCGTCGCTTATACCATGTGGCTCAGTAAAAACGACAGGCATGTCGTCCTCAACATGCCTTGCCTACATCCTATACCCATCCTCAGTAATACCCTCACCAACTCAGGGCTCCGCCGTTGAACGCCGCTTATCAGCTCCGGCGCTCGCGTTTGTACACCCACCTTTTGGGTTTTTAAGCAACCCTTTGTACCACATCTCAGACGCAGCTAACACGTTGAATACCTCCCGCCATTTTTTGGCATCTTTCCGCGTATGACATGTTTTTGGGCCTCATCTTACACATATTTCATGCCAGCATATTTTCGCTCATCTTCACTTCCACAATCAGGTCCGAATATGTAGGCGACTGAAACAATCGCTGCCTATGCAACCCACTTGCCTCTGATAATGACGATGAGAATCTAACTGGAGACTACGAGGTCTACTATATCCCAGTGCCACAGGGACAAATATCTTTCGACCCACATTCAACTATACTACACCGCCAAAATGACGTCACTCCCGTCTTTCCTCTGTAAGCTGCCGACCAAACCTGACTTCGAGGACTGGCGACCGTTCCCTTAAATTCACTTTCTCACTTGTCGTCACCACCCTAATTGTGTGAAACGTAAGGTTTGTTTTCCCTATTATTGCACGTTATCCTATCTGACGGCTCCACAAACTCACCAAGGTTTATTGATTCTTCTGTTCCATTCCTTCGTCTTCCCAAGCTTCGACCTTCGGCAATACTTGGTTTGGAAGCCATGTTAGGATGTTATACACTCCACCTGTGATCTGCATTCTCAGGGATCCTCAACCGGACCGCTTCTTTCTACCTTTGCGAAGTTCCTTGGTCTGACTGAAAAGGTCCTGCTGCCTAAAGAATTGCGCATCCCAGCCCAATGACCTTAAACATGACGTCTCTTACGGGGCTGTCCAAAGACCCAAATATGTCAAGCCGATGATGGTAAGGCGCTACTGTACCTAGTTTTGTAGCACACCTACAACTATTCCCTTCACACGATTGACAGTACTCTCTCACCCACTCAGCTCATTAGCTGCACTGCCAACAAACTTTCTCCGGCCCCAGTCACTTCCAGGACTTTATTTTGAATTTAACTATTTCGGTGGACTTTTAGTCCGTGCGATTCACAAAGTCAATAATTTTCTGTACAGTTTGCATTTCGGCTTGTGTATTAGCATCAATTCACTCTTTTGAGGAACGTCTATACTCCAACAGCGACACCAGTGAGCTTCTCAAATTGCAATGTACACCATGATTCCTAAATTCCTGTTACCATTGATCCGCATTGCTAATCCCTCCACTTCATCATTCCCACTTCCAATTTAGTGACCTTGGCCATAGGCCCAGCGGTAGATTGTCACGAGGCTTTAGCGGCGGTTTTAGTTTTTAGTTCAAAGTGACCAGATAAACGTTGAAGAGATGGTAACCAACAGATTACACCAATTATGCTGCCTCACCTAGTCCGGAGTTCCTGTCATGTGTCAGGCCGGAATTCTCTTGTTTCTCCCTCCATCATTCGATTTTTGCCAATCCCCTTCGAATCCCAACGATTCGATCTAATATCTGCTCTTAATTCTTCCCCAAACAAGTAGCACTAGCAACTGTTCTTCTCTACCCGTGCCGATTAAGGTTAACCACGTCCACATCGGATAATGCCTACTGTTTACTACACTATCCATTTTCCACGCAGTCCCTTATACCCACAAATTCCGCCAGTCGTGCTTTTATTCTGGTTGCATCAGTGAAAACATAGCGGTATGCCACCTATCAGTTGGTAACAAACATTGCTGTTAGTCCCTTAATGCGCTTTTCCTGACATCCACATTTATCCCATCTTGTCAGTATTTCCTTCCGCGGCCCATCCAAGAACACCCACCAAACATTTTTAACCCTTCTTTCGCTTTGAAACACCATAGCTCTGACAGTACTGAAGACGGCATAGTTAGAAACTCTCCCTTCGCTTGCATGTTGCTCTCCATAGGACATTGCTGCCTCCGTGCCCAGCCTCATACACCATCTTTTGTCTTCTTTACGCCATCTTCCGTCCACTCCATTCACTTGTCCACTCATAGGGTAAGGCACCGTCTTACGGATCGGAACATCTGTGATTCGACCACTCCTGTTTCTGATCTACGTCACCGATCTCCCAGATATTCTTGCGAGTCCATGTTTACTTTTTGCGGACGACTTGAAATCCTGGAGTTCCAATGCCAGTGCCCTCCAAATGGATGTAGACGCTGCCAATCAGTGGTCGTTGGACTGGCACCTTCCTCTGAATGATGAAAAGTGCGTCATGTGTCGTTTGGAGGGGATTCAGCGAATGCCTTTGTTATGGC
>NW_008752153.1:12299-42825 GCF_000715545.1 Opisthorchis viverrini | reverse complement strand
TCCGAGGGGACCTAATTCTTACTTACGCCCTGTTTGAACAAAGCTTGGCAAACAGGTTTTTTACCGTTGACCCAGCAAACACCCGGCGGGGACATAGTAAGAAAATTTTCAGGCTCAGGGCACACACATTCATTAGACAAGTTTTTTTCAGTTCGGGTAGTAGCTGCGTGGAATGACCTTCCTCCGACGGTTGTCCACGCTCCTTCTAGAACCCAGTTTAAAGCACTATTTGACATTTATTTATGCGAATCCTCGCGCTGGCAAGCATACTTCCCCGCGCTGAGAACATAAAGAGCAGTGCTACACCCTTTTGTCACTTGTGCCTTTCAGGTGAACGACAGCCACTGATCAACAAGAACAAAACCGACCCGGGAAACTTGGGCAAAAGCCTCGATCCTGTGTATCAATCCGTGAATCCTGACCGCTACTCTCTAGACTTGGGCAACCCGGCGGCTTTCTAGCACTCCTGCTGCTTTTTTGGCTCGACAGCTAGGCATCGGAGGGGTTCTACAGTTGAACGAACGAAACATAGTATTAGTACACCTAAATCAACTTTGCACGCATGCCGAGTTAACTTTATCACATATGCCACCGATCCTCTCCCAAGTTCTCATAGTGCCAAAATGTACCACGCGCGACTGACTTGATAGTGAACCCATAATTTAACTCAACAATATTCACAAAACATTTGAAAAGTAGCTTTTTCGGAAGCTTGCATCACTGACTTAGGATTACCTCGGTTGTAGCGTATACCATAGGAAATTGTTCTCAGATTAAATAGCATCATTTATAGCAGAGTAAAATATGCTGTCTCATGAGTAAGTTAACAGAGGGTCACAAAATACACGCAAGTAATGCCCCTGACATAGTCCTTTTTGCGAGCCTCTACCCTTTTCCATGGATTGTAACTAAGCCATGATGGGGTTACCCAGTCGCAAAACGTGCAACGCAACCCCCTCGCGTTTTTCTTCTGTCGCTTGTCACCACATGCTTGAGAATACTTATTCATCTGGACGCCTCCAACTTCCAGGATTAGTAGACACTTCTTTCCATTTAGCAATTAATGTCAAAATTCCTTCCATATTCTTAGCTAGTATGTTACTGTTCACCATGGCCTTCATCTGGTACCTGGTATTCCTCTGCATCTCCTTAACCAACTTCCTGAGTGAGCGTTACTTAACCGCTCCCGAAACCGTATGGTCACTTTTCAACCCCATTTTTGCCCAAGCACGATCAAGTACATGATAATCCTATCTCCCAAGAATTTTAATGTATTTTTCCGTTCCTGATTCCAATTGACCCAGAACTGGCCATAAATTAGGGTGTCATAGTAAAGCACAGGCTATTTTGGTGGCAAAGAGGTACTGCTTCCTCCACTATACCCATTAGAGGATTCCAAATATGTAGGACAAAAACGAGTTTGTCAATACGTCACAAATCGTTAAACCGTCAAACGATTTTAAGATTTTACAACCGGCTACCATGCAAATAAAAGCGTACCAAACACAACTTCAGTTTTAGAAAGAGCTATCTCATAAGGAAAGCCGTATTGTTGCAAAGTACTTTGTCATTTTGCTCATCACAAGTTCGACCCGTCTTGAATTGGGTTGCTTCTAGGTCTCTGCGAAGAAAAATGGGAAATATGGAAACCTTATAGCGGACTAGGACCTTATCAGCGTGTTCGGATAAATTAACAAGCAAAGTAACCAGTACAAAATCACAAAATCACAATAGGAAAAGAATGAGTAGTCAAATGGGAACTCACGAATGTGTAGATCCAATAGTCCACTACACCGATCCAAATGCAGTAACTGGCTGTGAATGGAAATATTCACTTGTCGAAATTTCCCACAGATGGTTCCGCGTGAGTCATATATTCCACGGTAGGAAAATTATTCACGGCTAAAAAATGTCACAGGGATTTATTGTGCAGTGGTTCAGCGTAAATAAACTCGTTCAGCAAGAAGTCAGCAGGTCGCACCGGAAAAATGTGTATTCGTAACATTAAAACAAACGTCCCGATACAATATGTACGACAGTTACAAAGTGTGGTTTAAGTTCAGGAAGAATGGTAAATGTGACAACGGATTACAGACACTACAAGATTTTGTCCAGGAAGATAGACATAGGCGTTGCGTATTAACATAAAAAACGCAAGGACTTCCCAGGTTTTTGTCCAGTGCGTTCATGCAAAGCCACGGCAGAACCTGTATTTTGTCGAAGGCAAGTTGATGCTTGCAATGGTTGAAAACACAGAGCGGATTCATACTTATTATCGGATGGCACGATGTAAAGGTGCCTAATAGTGGGCATCTCAATAAAACAGCATCAAACCTTAGAGTTCCAACACTAGAATACAAAGCACCAAGTTTCTTCGTGTATCGGTCTCGAAATGTACTATTTATTAAGCAAAACGGATGTGGCTTGAGCAAAGTACTTCGGTCCATTTTCGGAAGAGTATAAGCCATTATCAGGTTGCCAAAAATCTACCGTGAGAAGATTTCAGTTGTCGGTTAAAAATTTAGGGGCACATGTGACCCCTGCTTGGGGACGAAATCAATCAAAGCTCTTTTCGTGGCTGGCGACAGCTTTCCAAATCAGATCTATATGTTAAGCAAGATCTTATACAAACCACTTAAACTTGTGTTTATCCCAGGCAGAAGCATCTGAAAACACCTCTATCATACTCACCACTCAAAATTCGTAGTCCATGAAGTGGGCGTTGTTGAAAGAGCGCGATTTTTTGTGGTGTCACCACATAGTGTTACCTGAATCACTGACTTGAAACGGAAAGGTGAAGGTGCGTTTGACTGTTTTATATAAATCCAACTTAGCATCCGTTACATTTTTTGAATTATTTTGTGGTTCGAGAATATGGCTGATTCAGAAAAATCGGACGGCTTTTGACTGCAGTTAGGGCTTATAAATACATCTTCGGATTTTTAACCAGCATAGGCGTGACTGCTTAAGGGACATGTAGGGATACATAATTTCAACTTTGCTTTAGTATAGACGAACGGATTTTCATTTCAATGAGCACTGTCACGCCCAAATTGGTGGATTAATTTACACATCAGAACTACGCCAAGTGCGATTCTAAGTAGTGACTCTTTTGAGAAAAAATGAACATAAACAAAAACTTATAGTCCGGAAGTCACCGAATGAGTATAGATTAAAAGAGAGTTGATAACAACCACAAGCCTTGGTAAGTTACGTTTCGAAGTTTCTGTTTGTACAACTAATCTAGCACCTCAGACAGAGGTGCTGTAAACTAACGAGTCTTTGAGTGAGGATGACAGCTAAAGGAGAGAGAGAGCAAAAGAAAAAGCTTGTCTTGGCAACAAACTTGGAAACAACTATTCCAAAAAGAGGCATAATGCTCAAAAGGTGAATGAAGATGAAGTCCGTAAACCATGCAGTTTTCGAGGCTAGAACCCTGAAAGAGAAGGACTGTTCTGAACCCTTATTATGACTGCTCATACGAGAACCATCGTTGAATCTCTTCGACGGCATTGTATTGATCTTTGTTATCAAGCGATAGCAATTTAGATGTCCATGTGTTATTATCGTGAACAGAAGAACTATGGTGTATGCCAGCCATTCATCAAAAACAGGGAGAACTAAAGCAACAAGGTTATTCATAAATGTTTTGCTCTCACGTCAAGAATTCATCAGCCTTACCCAAGATTCGAACAAGTTTTTAGATTATACCCGTACGGGCACATACTGACTAAGTAATACGTTGCTAAAAGTGTGCTCACTGTTTGTGCACAAACACTAGTTTGAGTAGTGTTATGAGATTTTCAAAGTTAGTTTTTCGGGAGAATAGTTATAACGTTCCTGTCTTCATTTTTTCCACTCTGAGAAAAAATTTCAGTTTGATGAATTTTTATTCTGGGGATATGTACACCATATCTGTTAGAAATGAGGAGTCTTGATCTAAACTACGGGCCACTGGGTTAACTGTATGCTACACGCGTGAGAAAAAACGTCGATCGATGAAAACCTCTAGTGCCTTGTTACTTGAATCATATTTAGATGAGTGTCTATCACGTGTCCGCTCATTTCACCCTCTGGATTGTTCTCGGAAATCCTGTTGCTCAGGAGGCAGAAGCGATTTCAATGTGGTGGACGTTACTTTGGGTTTCGCTGGTTGGGGTTCTAACAGAAAGTGAGTACTTGACGAGCATTTGGTGGATATTAAACGGAAACCTCGGTATTTTTGGAAAACAAAAGCTGTCAGCCGCTGCCTGCGGTAGTCGTCACAAAATCAGTCATTAACCACTTGCTATCTTGAAAAGATCTAAGGTTGTGGATAACTGCACGTGTACGGAGAGTGAGAAATGGCTCAAAAATTCCTTGCAGATTTTAGCAAATGAACCGTTAAACAGAAATATAACCACTTGATTCATTGCGAAATCTAACGGCCGAAGCTCACATTTGACTATTTGGTCAACCTATTAGAAAAAGCTTATCAGCATTTAAAATTTCAAGTAGCTTATTCTGTAGACTTTACTCCAGTATAGTGTTTTGGAGAATTTACGCCAATCCAGGGCCATAAGAAAGCTTGAATATGACAGAATAACTTCTGCCTATAGGAGAATGCTCAATGAATATTCCTCAACAGCTCACGACCGCTTTCGTCTTTCTTGGGGCCCACCAAATGGGCGCATTCCCCAAGTTTCCATCAACCTTATGTTTTACGTGAACCTACTGAAGTGATTTCAAAAAATACGTTCAGTTGTAAATCAATTTGATTTTCACGGGAGACTCAAGTGAATCTCTCGTTCATGATGTTCTTCAACTGACTGTGGTGCACAAATTTGAGTCTGTCGCGGAAACCAAATTGATTTGCAAGTGAGTGTAAACTAGTCCAATTCGGGTTCAAGTAGAACATAAAGTTGACGGAAACTCGTGGACTGCGCCTATCCAATAAGCTTCAAAGTGTGAGTAGTTTCCTTCATGAGAATAACTTCTAAGCAAACGCCTTCAACCTGATTACCTTTGATGAAAAACTAATTTTTTTCTTAGTGAACCACACACAACTTTGACAAAACATGGTTGAAATGACTCGGTTATTGTTCTAGAACAACGCGTCGGTTTGACTGCGTATATCAGCTTCATTCACTGCTTCTTAGGTTTCTCAGCCCAAACTTAATAAAGCACTTTAACCGTTATACATCCTACTTTAGACATAGATTACTAGCAAAACATCAATATCTTGCGAGATCATTTGAAAACACTGTGAATCTGTCGATGCTAGAGCATATGAAGAAGGCGGTAGGATAAGCCATTATGAGAGATAGGTTTCATCAGTACGCACTTTATAGCACAAAACGCATAAAATCGTATGAGGCGAAAAGCGAATGCAGTTTGCATCCATTATGTACTAGTTATTGCGCCTAGAAAACTGTTTTAAATCTTTTACGGAGGAAGAGTCCAATTAAGAGGAAGTTATTTCGCATCCTTGTGAATACGAATAACTACCACTTAAATCAATACTGTAGTACCGAATTCAACACAGTCACCCAGATATGAGACCGACCAATTGTAACGGAAGGCCTGGTAACCAGAGCGTCTCGGTTGTCAATGTAAAGTCGTCTGCACACCCAATTAGTGGCCCATAATAGCCTATTTAAGTAGAGAAAACTGAACCGTTGAGTGCTTCATTGCATGTAAGAAGCCACTTGGTGGTCCGAACCACAGAACAATACAATTAAATGCAAGATATACAAAACATTTTCTGGAAAGCAACAACCCGACAACCGAAACTATGGGTCATGCAGGTGAAGCATTTGTGGCTCATTCAAGTCAATGCTACGGAGTCAGTTGAAAAGTTCGTGTGTAAAAGGTCGTCTGATAGCGCGCAACACTCAACGTGCACACCCTTGGCAAATATACGTCTAGATATTACTGACAATCAATCAGATTGGTTTGTAGTTAGTGATGATCTCTGACGCGTACGATGTTCCAGCCTAGCCGCACTACCAAGCCAAAACTAGTTGCCACCATACGTTCAAAGTACGTTGGCTGAAGTTCCGAAAACGTCGGGGCAGCTCCACTAATAGCGTTTCACTCTAATAAAATGTGAAGCTACTTTATTCCAATTATGTTTAAAGAGGTCGACAACTTCCGCTACTAGATTTTCTTAGGAGAAAACCGGGTGTTGTTTTCTATTAAAACCAGTTAATGGCATTCAAACACGTTGTGAAATGACCTGATCTCAGAATCAAGGGTAAAATACTCAACCTTGTGAAGAAAACCCCAATTCACTTGCAATCCAAATCTTCCGAGCTGGTTTTGATTGTGTCGGAAGATGGATTGGCCTGTGTCCCACTATTGCGGATTTCAATCATGGTGAGATGAGCCACACAATACCGGGTCAAGCCACTTTGGAAGTTAACCGAGTAGGTGCAACCTCCGAGCAAAGTGAAGTGCATAATGACTGAAATCGGTGGTGATTACAAGTTCACTCAGTGAACAGAATAAGTTATTGAAATAAATGGTATACCAGTGAGGAAGTGAGACTGCGGCTAATACGGCTATAGTATCCTAAAAATAGGTAGGGAAACACCCTTTCGTTTTGGCATTACGATGCTTGTTATTCCTCAATGTTTGTTTGGTGTTCGCAGACTGAGTACGCATTGATATTGCCGTTTGAGAATGTCCTGGAAATTTTTCAGTGTTTGATTAACATTAAATCTGCAAAATATGCAGTGTCGTTCATGAGACGCACCAAGACACAAAAGCACGGCTGGCTAGTACAGTTTATCCTGCACATTGATGATTGCAGTTACTCACCTGCAGCTCCATTTTGGCTCGACAATCAGGAACACACGACGTTATCCAGGGTCATTTTCAGAATATAAATAATTACCACTGAAATCAATGTGATACTACTGAATTCAGCGCACACACACCAGAGGGATAGAGATAGAATGAAAGCCACCTGGCGATGAATTCTAGCTAAAAACACCTTTCTGGTCAGCATTAAGTGTTTTCTATATTTTGGTCGGATATGATGCATCCAATGCTTGAGCTGAGCCATGAAATCTCTGTTTTCAACAGGAGTATGTGTAGCAATAGGGAACCCTGCGTTTTGTTTTATGAGCCATTACATACGGGGGCTTCGGCACATATCACATTTAACCTAATTGCTCAATGGAAGTCAAATATTTGTAATCAACTGTGGCAAGACACAACCCACTCTCCTCTACTATTTCGTTCAGATTTGGGACAAGTTCAGGTTCTAGGTAAGTATTCTACACGACTCTTTTGGATAACTTTTTGTTTCCTTCCGGCAAACATTCTACTCAACTGCATGCAAGCTTGGTGTGTGGACCAACCTAAAGAAACATGAACATCAGAGTTTGCATTAGGGATGCAATTGTCAATCAAACCCACACTAGTGTTGGCTAACGTTAACACTCGCTTTATCAGACTTACACGTGTTTTCCTCATTCAGTAAATTGTTTTCAGGAATATCATTTAACTGAGGGGAAATGAAAACTAAATTTTAAATGACAACAGCTCCATGGTGGTCGTTGGCTTGTTCGCTGTGCTGAGCAATCTAATTACAAACGTTTCGTCACCAATCAAGGTGACATCATCAGTGCGTTACTACGGAGCTTAGTAGTGCATAGCGGTGGGTTGGTGGTTGTCCGGCTCAGCAAACAAGCCAACAACCACCCACTAAACTACCTGAGCTACCGACATTTTCCTGTGTAGACAACAGCTCCAGTTTTTAGCTTGGGGCAAATTAATTTGCGTTTAACACGCTATGACCGAAATGACTACCAAGTTATTCCGAGTTGGCTCTGCCCGTAGTAATTAAAAGAGCAACTGATGACAAATGCCAGTGTGAAGCTCTTAGATAAGGCGGTAGATGAAATGTCATCGTTCTTACAAAAACACCAATCGACAGCTGAACTGAACCAAGTTGTGTCAACCATGTTTCAAACGGGTTACCACGTATACCATATCTCTGACACTTACAGTCAATTTTTATTTGAGGCTTATTGCAGCATGAGACCAACGATGTTGTAGTATTAGGAATCACCAGACTTGATTTTCTTCGGCGAACTCATCACATGAGACTATAGTGTTCGCTTTCCTGACTCATGAACCCAAAGCTTTTAGACATACACTCCTGACATCAACGATGGACTCAAATAACTCCGTTGAGGACGAGCAGCACTCCGGGCAGTTGCGAAATGTGTGAAGTGGTGTTCAGCCACACACTAGGGATCAGTTCAAAGAAAACAACTTGGCCTGCGAAGATGCTTATCTGATCCTTGCACTTTGAGCATCCATATCAACGAGTCTTTAAAAGAACTGGTTTGTGGCAAACGAATCAATGTTGTCTGGGCATGATGTATGCAAAGCCTTATGAGCGAATAACCATAAGTCTAATGAGAATCAACGAAGACCCATGACAAGTATCCGCATAGCATCAAACTGAATAAGCATCGAGAAAGAACAGAGGAGAGATTCTCAATGGAGACGCCACAAAGCGAGTTTGGTGTTGGTGTTAAATACTTGTAGTATGCAATGCGTGCAGATCCAAGAACAAAGTCTTGGATCAGTTTTGGAGGCAGGATGGGAACCAATCTAATAATCATAATGACTGGAACTTTCATTGGAGTGAAATAAGGTTGTGTGAACAAGAAATGTTCAGTAAAATATGCCAATCTGCAAACTAATTTGGTTTTGCGAGAGACTCACCTGGAACCCAACTGAATCTGTCGGTTTTGATGTATCAAGGCAACTGAATTTGCTGCACCAGACCGCCTCATGTTTCACTGGCTACGATATTCGAGATATTGCGATACGTGTATATTCGAAATTTACTACTCATAAGGTTGCTGAAAACCCCTTGACAGCCCCACAACCGGTTTCGCCCTTCTTGGGGCTCATCAGATAGGCGCAGTCCCCGAGTTTTCCGTCAACCTTATGTTCTACTTGAAACTAAATCGCACAAAATTAGCGAAATACACTTATTTGCAAAATAGTTTGGTTTTGCGAGAATCTTAACTGGAACCCAGATGAATCTCTCGTTTGTGATTTTTCCAGTGCGTGTTCTTTGGATCAGTTTCGGAGGTAGGATGAGAACCAACCTATCATTCACAATGACTGGAATTTCGATTAAAGTGACGTAAATTTGCGTGCAGAAGAAAAGTTCACTTCAGATGGCGTTGATAAAATTGAGTAGTACTAGTTTGATCAGCGAAAATTTAAGGGGGCTGGTTCTCATAAATCGAGTTTTAGGTGACGGTTTTCTGAGTTGTTTCGAATGAAGTTTGTGCAGATGAGCAACCAAGCTGTCAAGTTTGCAAAAAATGTGGAAAGTCCATTTTTGCAAGTTATCTCTCCGCGCGGCAGCGTAGCAGTACACTAAACTGTTTTCAGCAAAATGCGAATGCTGTCATTGGAAATGACAGGATTTAAACCAAATTGAGGGGCACTAACGAGATCGGTTATTGCAACTGAGCGAGATTTCCACAGAGTGCAGGAATCAAGGTTTACTTTCCTCAGAAATGGGAGAAATCTGGAGTCGAAGTTTCACGGTATTCAACGACAGGTATACCTGAAAGATGTGTTTAAGTTATAAACAGTGAAAATCTGCTTGCTGACATTTCTCTTTGACCCTCTGTTCCGGCTGTTTCAAATGACATTCCGCATATCTGAGGTACATCGGTATTAATAAATTACTTCTAGTGATCAGCTCTTCAAGTCCACATTTCTGTTCCGTACATTGGTACGTTGTACGAAATCAGGCTGAAGGTGGAATGGTTTTTCTGGAATTCTGAGCTGCACCAAATTCTGAAAATCTATACTTTCCATTTACCCATTGAACTGGTGTTTTCTCGTAGCGTTTCGACTTCTGTTTGGCACCAGAATCTAAGTGTCTGTCTGGCAAAACGAATTCATCTGCAAAGAGGAGAAAACAGGTAGTGGGCTGTAGAAGTACTGCGGCAGCATTATGAACAGTATCTCCCTTCATGATCATAGATCCCCGATCTGTTTCAGCAAGTAATTTAGATCTGCGCAAACGTACCATGTTGCGCACTTTGACTGGTTGGCGACGGACCTCAGCGGTGATGTGTGCCTACTTTACATAGTATGCAGTACCGTCTTTTGAAGTAAAACATAGACTGTATGGTACAATAATCCTGTATGTTATCAGTGGAAAGGGGAAGCGCTTTCGCTGACCAATTACTGTTTTTCTTACACGTGTTACACAAACCGGTGAACGCACTGTGAACGTACTGCTCTTTTGGGTACACTCAGTCACCGACTGGTTGTTCCCACCTGAGTTCTTCATGTGGAAATGAATAGTCTGTAGTAAAAAGCAGCGTGTTGCGAAATATTCGCTTTCATCTTTGGTTGTTATAAACAGAAGAAAAACTAAACTGATTCACCCGTTCATGAGTGTTATCTTTTATCGTGGCACTTATTGATTCCGGTAGTTGTGCTCAGAGAGGAATGAGGTCGCAAGTTCAACCTAGAGGAGGTGAGCATGTGACGATGATTCACGTGCTTATTTGAGCACATGATCTTCTGTTTACATTTTTTAGTGTGACCAAACAGAAGGCGTGTTGTACTTTTATCCCTAAAATTGTCAAATTGTTTCCGACAAATTTTACTTTCAAACTATGGGGAAGGAAAAACACTCATTTGTGGAAAGTTTGCACTTAAGAAAGTGATAACAATATAAAGTCAGCAAACTACTTTAGGCATATTTTCATTTTCGCGTTTGTTTAACTTTCGGTCTTTATTTTACTAACAGATGCACGTGATTTTGGAACACTTGGTAAGTTGGTGAACGGGTGACCCTCAGTTTTACCTTGGAAACGTTTGATCCTCTCAGCAAACTGTTAAAATTTAAATCGCAACAAAACATGCAAATCAAGTTCTTTTGTTCTCAACGCAGGCAGTGACGTACCTTTTCAAGGTTGTCCTAACCATTGATTCAATAGGCTCATTCTATTTTAACCAAGTGAAAAAAGTCTGGTTGCGTCCAAATCTTTGCTTCCAAGCCGATCATCAAACACATGGTGGATAAAAATACTGTTATGAAGCGGACCAGAAGAGAACAAGATAAGAAAGTGTGCTTTCATACCCAGATAAGAAAGAGATGTTTGATGAATGAACTAGTTATATGCACTCATGCCGCTAATATAGTCCATATCCAGGTTCGGTGGCTCGGATGCATTGATTTATCTTTGAAGCTAACCCCGTTTACTCTTCATTGCTCATGTGTGACACTCGCAAGCTATGCCTTATCGAGCGCTCATCCGTAGTGTGCTCTATTGTAAGTGTCTCTTGTTGGGAGATTATCAGTAACGTCGGACCCAGTCTTTGTCCACTTATCTCAATATTCTCGAATCCACTGAATCGGACGTCTACTCATTTTAACTGATTCACAAATCTTAGGCGCTCTGCGAACTCGTCACAGTTGATTTTCCCGCAATCTATGTGTCCGTAGAGGATATTTCAAAATCCGCCACAGTCGGGTTAATGGCAACAAGCACAAGGGAGCTCGAAAATTGGTCGGCGAACTGAAAGCTAAGATGGGTTCAATTGCTGGATGAAGCAGGATTTACATAACTGGGCACAACATATGAAGTGGAGCTCTGAGTGAATATAGTTTGCTCCTTCTTAATGGATTTCAAAAAGCGACACGGGTATTTGCAGTGTAAGTCTTCTGAAGTTAGCTATGAGCAACTGTTCATTAGTCGACCGAACTGTGGTCTCGTCAAATTACTGTTACAAGATCAATATATTGATTTGTTTGGTTGGAAACAGTGAAAACTCTAAAAACAAGAGATACACACTCGGCACCTACTGGATCAAACATGCTTTGGACGTAGTACACTGCTGATAGGATTGCTGAAAACGATAGATCCAGCTGGGTCTAAGGTCAGTTTCCCGTCAAAAACAAATTGGTATGCAGATTAGTGTATATGTCGAACAAAACATGCTTTTATAATGCTGAGCATTCTGAGTATTCTGTTAGACACTGTACATAGATGTCTAACTAAAAACGGCAAACTACTGCAGTCAGACGAACCAGTGAACGCGGAATCTATCAGGATCTCTGCGCTCTCCAGTACGCTCATACACACTTGTTCATCAAATATGTGCGCATATATAGTTATATTTATATCTATATTTGCTTCACCCTATATATATATATTATCACTGTATATTACAAAATAATGTGTGATGAACCAACATGGCTTTCTAAGCCATTGTTTTGACTTTTACCACTTCCTGAAGTGTTCTGCGCGGAACTGTCTCATGAGCCACTGAACCAATGGTCAACTTGGAGGGCGATATTCATGGACTATGGAATCCAATATCCACCGGATTCTGAAGACTTTTGTACCAATGTGAGTTGGCCTTGAGAATTAGGGTAAGCACAGATTTCGTATGAGAGAGAATGCTTCCAGATAATGGGCGAATTACTTATTATTTAATTAATTTAATTAATTTAATTAATTTAATTATTTGCACCATAAAACACAAAATACTTTTGACGGGAGCGTGGCCCTCTGGTCTTGGTAGGCAAGCAGAGTTTAGTTACTCGCATTGCTAGATAACGGACAGACTAGGGTTCAAACGTCCTTAAGTCTACGTATTGTGTTCCGAGCGGAATGCCGTGATTCATGCTTTTGTGTATTTTGCTCAGTTTACCTAAAATTTACGTCACTGAACGTATCACTACCATCTTAGTTTGTCCTGATTTTTGATGAGGAAGGTTTCACTTTTTACCTCTGAAGTTAAAATGCTCTTAAAATTTTACTTACAGATGTGAAGTATGCAAGCGATATAACTATTGTTGGAACTGACCCTGCCTTACGGACTGGTATGATCTTAGCACCTGAGAAGTGAAGCTGCAAGTTGGACGACTAACAATACTGAGAGTACTGGATTCATGTGTCATTGGAATCGGCGAGTGCACTTGATGAGTAGCCGTCCACTCATTCTATTCTCAGAACAATGGCGAACAGGACGGTGGCAAACGTAACCATTACATACACGCAAAATTTACATTGTTTACAGCGGGTGGCTCTGATGATCCTGGTTTACGCCAGGAGAGTAAAGCTGTAGCAAATCCTGTTTTTAAGAAATCAGGCTTTTCCTTCTCTGGATTCGGTTGCAAGTGATTGTTTATAATCCCGAAAGAAACTACATCGTTTAGACTAATATTATTCACCAACAAGTTTAGACATCCTGGATGTGTTGGCAATTCGGTTCTCAAAGCCCAGTGCAATTCAAAACTCCGTGTAACTCCTTCATTGAGCATTACATCAGACCGTTTAGCTCTTTCATCAAGATTCGGTTTTTAATCAGGAGATATCCCATCAATTTACTACCTTCACGATTCGTCTTTTGAGTTTACGACCGAAAACTGGGGCAGTATGGATAAGATAAAAAAAAGCCCATAAACCGGATTATTTCAATATACTTCATGTTTTTATCACTGAAGAATCGTAAAAGGCAAGGGTTTCAAAATCACTTTGATTTGAACCAAGGGGAACTGCTGATGGACTACAGACACTGAGGACTCAGCTTCAATGCTCATAATTATGTCTGAGGGGCGAAATTGCCCACCTGGTTAGAGCGCTAATTCAATGACCGGAAGGTTCGTGACTGGAGCCTGACCTCTAGCTCTCGACTTCCTCTGTCTGGGCTTGGATAACCTGGTAGTATCCCAGCCGTCGTGCAACCTTCGGGTGGCATGGCAGTTAGGCATCGGAAGGGTGCTACAGCTGAATGATTTTTATGAATTAAGTCTGAATAGGTAGCAAACAGTTGTGTATGTAACTTGTACGTATGCAACTGTGTTCTAAAAACGAAACCCCTAGAAAAGGTGGATACACAACCTTTGTAATGGTGGAATATTACTGCGCTGATATCAGCCAGATACAATTTTAGCAAGGCGGTTGCAAGAACATGCCATTGACAAGATTTGTTTTTGATATTCCTCTTGTTTCTGGTTTGTAGCCTTACTTAGCACGCGTCGAAATTCACTCCGTTTCATGAACGTTTGTCCATATAATACAGGGGGTTGATAGACTACCGTGTGGTGTTCGGCCTGTTGCGAACAGCAAAATGGGTTCACGGTATCTTCCTGTCTACAGGTGACTTCCTTATCTCTGGCAGAACGGAATTATCGTTCAGTATTCAAAATTTCCAGGAATCATTATTTATTGTGACATATCATGCGCCGATGCGCTGTCAGAAGTTCAAAACCGACCAGCTGTTCCATGGGTTTGGTACTGTCTCAAACAGATATTCTCGCGTCCTAGCAGGATGAGAATTGTTTTTTTTTAATGATCCATTTTAAAAGTTTCCCCATATCATTTACCGTATCTATATTCTAATGGTTTTAACAAACCAAGGATACATAATCGCTTATCTTAGTCTATATGAATTAGTGGAATTAGTTGGAGAATTTTGGCTACTTGACTGTGCTCTCCTGTTTACACTTAGACAGTGGAAGGCAATTTAAACGTTACACGAAACGCAGTGAATGATATTCGATCAACTGAGTGCCGAACTAGTTGGGCAATTAGGTTTCCTTATCGTAAATTCCGTGCTAAAATATCATCGGTCCATCTGACTCTGATGAAATCGTCATCAAACATTCTAGATATTCTGCTGGAATCGCCATTGTTGCACAGAAACAGGTATTCGAGACCCTGCTTTATGCCAAAACTCAAATACGCAGAAGAATCACACTAGTACTATCCGAACCGATTTGTTTATCAGTTCGATACCGGTATGGCGATTTAACAATAGGGGTTTATCAGAGGTAGTATCGGCAGAATTACAAGTGCCGTGTTATTAGCTCCCCCTTCAAATTAGACATCCAACAACGCGAGGCTGACATGAACATTTTACGAATCAATTCATTTCGTGTCACATGGTTCCTAATTCAACCTTTAAGGTGCTGTCTTGGCTGTATTGTCGATTGGATTCAGAATCGTCCCTTTAGCGAAGATTGCTCGAACATAATCGATTATACTGCTATTTGAATAGTAAAGGTTGATCAATATCCGAGGTACTGTGAAGATATTTGCACGTGTATTATGTCCGAGAAGTTTGTAGACACCGCACCTTTTTATTACGTGGGAGATATTTCCGAGGAGATTTGAAGCCTGGAATACTTCTTAGTTGATTGAGCGAAACAAATTCTTTCCAAACATGTCAGAACTGACCGGAGTACCCTGGATCTGTGAACAAGTGAAGAAAAAAATGCAGTTGCTGAAAGCTTTCCAGAAACTGATAACGGTCGTTGTATGGTTCATTAAAACGAGGGTATGCTGCCACATTCGCTGTAGGGATTCGTCATCCGTTTTTCGCTATCTATCATGCTTATAGAAGTTGGCCAAATCTATCTCTATTGCATGGATTCCTTAGAAGTTCGAAGTTAGTTACAGTAAAAGATATTAGGTAGGTAATGGAAAAACATCCACACTGTTCCCGCTAGACGCGTCTTTTTAAGTAAACTGTTAGTTCTTTGCGCAAAATACACACCGATTTGGTTTTAGCGGAAGACTCAACCGAATTCCAGATGAATCTCTCATGGCTACCTTCAACGGGATGTGCTGCACAAAGGCTACTTTGTGTTTCATTTGGCACGATAATCAAGATATGGCAGTATAATTTCTTGAAGAGATGCTATGCATAAGCTTGCTGCCAAAAAGTTTTCGGCAAATGTGTGAGTAGTGATATTCCAGTGAAACATATTTTGGTTACATATTGTTTCGTCCAGACTTTGATAACTGTTTTCATAATCGAGCTAAACAAGCTTAACTGAATCGATAAGCCATATAAGACTGAAGTGAAATAATCCAAAAAAACTAAGTTTTGACTGGACATTATTTATTGCTGGATGCAGCCAAAACAACTAAATCTATTAACTGAGTATTGTGTGACGTCAGCTTCCAGCCAGCGGTATGCAGTTAATGCATATCACATTACATTTAAGGCCACAGAGAACGTAAAAAGAGACCTTGGAAAAAACGTTTATGAAACCCAAAACCTATCAAAGCACGCTCGGATGTGAGACAATGACCACGGTGCCAGACTGTGTCCAGAGGACTGCAACGTTTACGCAAACGCTGACGTCCAGTTTGAGCATCCCTTCATCGCGTTATCTTGTGACCAGTTGATTGTCTGCCACCTCAGCGTGCAAATCACGGTGCCACACCTGTCAACGCTGTTTGCTGGATGTTGATAACATCCAAAATTGTGGGTCTGGTTATTTACTGCCACGTGACCCCGCCCGGATAATGAGCTTTCATGACTTCGTTAATTTTGCACGTTTTTTAATCAAATCTACTTATCAACTTTTTCGGTTTCACGAATATATTACTTATGAGAAGACTATAGAAATTACACAATGTAACTAGAATTTAGTTCACAACTTTTTTTTCAGATTAACTTACTCCGGAACTCCTGGAAAAGTCTATTCAAATGGGCATACATCAAATGCCTGTCAGCACTGCCATCAAAAATGCCTGAAAGTAACAAGGCATACATTGTGCTTGATCAACAACACTTCCAACTGGAGAATATTGATAAACAGTGTTCACTTGAGTTGGCGTATGAAATGACCACAGTACTCAATCCTAGTGGCACTTTTAGAATTCTCGTTTCCGGTAAGACATACAGTGACCAAAAAGTTTTAAAATATAACGACGTGTTATGCATAGCTAGGCACAGCACTGACAAGCGCTCGTAGTTAGAGGACACTTGGCCATAAAGAATAACCTGAGGTGTAAAGAATGATCTTTATGATTCCTGTCTTCTCTGTAAAGTCATGTGAAAAGTAAATACAGTATGTCTCTTACAAAGGCGCGCCGAAAATTAATATCTGCATTTACTAAAGAAACAAGCAGAAGAGAAACTTAGATCCGGGTACTTCAGATGTGTCATTTGTCTAATCAGAGAACCAATGTTTTCGTATACTTGACCACCAATTCAAGTCGTTTGATAAATCACTGCGTTAGTATCTCATTTGTTCATCTTCCCGGAGCACTTGCCTTACCTTCCCAGTGATAAAAACCGCCTACTTGCTTTTCTTACGAATCTGTACTTTATGGTTCTTTGTTTGACGAAGCCTTTGCGCACGAGAGTGATCAGTGCTGCTCTCTCTCGGGCATGTTCTTGTCTGAAAGATAGGTGAAAAGCAGGAACTCAATATTCCTTTCTTTCGTCTTCGGAGGTGCCCGCACTACCGAGTCGGACGGTCCAAGGTGCTTTCCTACCCGGTCAATCTTATGGTTCTTGGACAGCCGTATCAAATGAACAAAGACATGGCAGTTGGCATGAATGGACAGACACAGTTAACGGGGGCGAATTCGCGTGCAGCCAGGAGGTGGCGGTAGACGACCAGCTGTTCCCGGACAACATGAGTTTACCAGCCGGGTTGACAGCATTTTCATGTTAGACCTTAAGCTGGGCCCATACACGCTTTGGAGAGACGCGGATTCTTGTAAAGAAGCAACAAATAAAATAATTATTTTGGCGTGAAATTTCGGTTGTAGAATATCTCAAATGCAGCTCGGCAGCCTCAAACAGTACTAATCAGTCACCGCTGATAATAGTTAATACCCAGATACGTTGACCGAGATTTGAAGAGTAGTTGATTTCTTTAACAGAGTGACAAGAGGTGTTTTGCAGTATCACCCTCCAGATGGTAAGAAATGTGAAGAATCGAGCGAGTGTACCATCGGTCTATGTTCTCAGTTCATGCGTTGGATTTTGTAGCAACCTCGCATGTAGAACATAAGCTAGAAAATGAACGAGAAGGTACTTTCAACTGTCTGCAGCCATTCTTGTCGAATGCTGTAGCGAGATTTTGCACTTTCAGAACATGAAAGCATTCGTTTGCTGCGATGGCTTACATGACACCAGGAAGAGCTTGATGAACGAGGTCGCGGTTAAATGCGACAGGATAGTTTACAACACCTGGACCTGTCTTGTTGGATAGGAAGAGATTGTCAGTGGCCGTACGGACACAAAAACCCGAGGGACAAGATTGGACTTCGAATGAATCTAGAGCAGGACACGTAAGCAAACTCTAGGTGGTACCATTGATGTACTGAAAGGCAAATTGTGCTTTAGCTTAGTGCACAAAATGGGGTTTAGTGAAAACATGTTCACATGCTTCCAACAAAGGCCAATTTGTTTGTCAGTAAGTTGTGCATAAGGACGTAATGAATCATTGTTCTTTGCTTTTATATATTATTAGAGGTATTGACGCACTTCAGTGCGAAAGGTAAGCCGTATGCAGCTTCAATTCGTATTGTAAGCTCGTCATTTATTTAGTTGAATGGGATTCAGTTCGCCTGGGTTTTTTATAGTTCAATTGGACGATTGGTCCTAACAGCTGTGAATAAAATAAGCAACTTGGCAGTACCAGTTTTCGATTTCACATTTTTGCTGCCGACTACACAGCCCACATATGTGACGCAGACATTTTCACATTTTATGGCTTGAATTCATTTATTTGTGTATGGTAATCTATGTCATCAACCGAGTAGTTGCTGTATAAATAACGACCTGTAGTTCCACTGCAATTTTCACAAGAGCACTGCTCGGGGAATAACCTATCGGAAGTATGCTACGACATATATATTACTCCTCAGGATGTGGATCTCCAGACAATTTGGTTCATCCTAGTTTATTCCAGTCAGTCTTATGACTGGTTTCTTTCATTTAGTTTAATGTTTGTTTTTTATCTTTTGTGAAGATTTTTCCGTCACAGCGTGCACCCACATCCAGGCAAACCAATTTTCGCTAAAAGTTGGCAAAAGAGATTCTGTAAAAATAATTTGGTCTGAAAGAGTTTTGGATCAAGAAGGCTGAAGCATTTTAAATGTTACTGTTCTGAAGCACAGCAGTGGATCGCCCCTGTACGTTTTTGGTGCTATTCACCAGGAACTGTTCGACTGTATTGCCATAGAGTGAAATCAAATATATTGAAATCCCTCCAAAAACAAAGTTTTCGGTAAAATGTGAGTTTAGTATGCATTTTTAGGGAGATCTTGGATGCGCAGTTTAGTTGGATAGAGTTCACATAATGAAGCTTTTCCGTTTTTCAGGGTTTTAGCCTTGGTAACAGGAACAAATGTAGCTCGTCGACTGTTATCACGCAGGATTTAAGCACTCCATGGGACCGTTACTCCGTTCTCAGTTTCAAGCAGTGTATTTCTCAATTATTCGTATTTCATTCCATATAGATCAAAAGTAGGCAATGACCTTATATTACTCTTAAATTAGGAATGGTACCCGATTTACAATGAATGTTTTCTGTGGATCACTTATTGTTAGATCTTGGAATTTCAAAACAAATGAAGTTCCGTGCTGGATTGCATTTTAATGGAAGTACGTTTCCCTTTCCTTTTCGTATTACAACAGCCGGAACTCTCATTGCCATTGTCACATCGGCAAGAAAGTTTAACTGCTGCTTTCCTATTTACCCTTAGCAACAATACCTCTCATTACGCGTGTGTGCTCAAAGGCACAAATCAAGGAAATGAAAGGTTTGTGGAATTTTATTTGTACACTGTTTGTTCGATGAATTTTGTTGTAAATACTCAGAGAAGCCTATCTTACTTTGGGTGGGAGAGTTTCCTAACAATTACGAGTGGGAAAATTTGGTCATATTTGTACTTCACAACAGATGAGCGCTACTTATAGCCTCCAAAATCGAATTCTTTGTTGAAGCATTTTCCCTCATCTGAGAGATCTCAGTTTATTACCGCACACAATTTGGGGACCATATGTGGTTCTTCTTGTTTGGAATTACCGGAATTTCAATCAAACGCCACAGCCTCTTGCAGTTCGATCAAATTAAAGCAACGGTTTTGCTGTGGGTAAGAGTTAATCGTTGCACACGATCGATTGGCGGTTATGGACACAAAAGAATGCATATCTCGGCTCAGTTGATTGAAGGCTCTGGAAAACTGTTTCAACCGTATCACGATTTTGCCATTGTCAGATTCAGGAAACTGCATTTTTAGACTGCTGAAACCAAAAATTACATCGACACAAAAACTGTTTTTCTATCATTTGAAATACATGTCCTCTCTGAACTCCGGGCAAAATGGAAATCTTACAATTGCAGTACCCGACCATGATTCTGTCAGGCCAGTCTGTTAGTGACCGGTGTACATCCTACATCTTACCAGAATAAAGAACGGCTGGATGTTTACCGTACACAAAGTGTTTGACGACGTAGGAAACAGAATATTAATCACTTGATGTGTCATCATAACCGTCACCATAAAATTTTCGGAAAAAGCTGAGGAAAAGTGAGCTCTAAAGATGTGTGTGATCGTTCAGTACGTGTGGACGGCAGGTTTATGTTCGCATATGGTAAGTCACAACATGGTGACACAAATGCGTGCACCAGCCGCTATATCTGCGCCTCGGATTTTGTGTGAATCTGAGGAAAACACAACCAGTGAACAGTTTGATCTGCAGGCCAGTCCATCCGCCACCAAGCAAATCAAACAGAAAGAAGCAATCCAAGTCTCTCTCTCATTGAGCACCAGCAAGCTGCAATTCGCACTCTGCATTACATAGCCGGAAAGCTATGCCTAACTAGATAAACGCTGTAATGATTCTCCTCTTGGAACCGGCTGTAGCCGAAGACTATTCTATAAATTGTAACCTCTGGCACTTACAGCCAAATGTGGATAATAACTACATGCTCCTTCTCAAACCTTCCAAAAAGACAGGACCTTTGGATGTACTGAAAACACTGTGAAGGTGCAAGGCTGCTGTTATATTTAGAAGCTCAAAGTATGCATCTTTGACCGATAAAACTACTACAGGAAAAGCCCTCAAAATTCAACTATACTTACTCCTGCCTCGGTAGTCGGGGTAACAGCTACGTCCAAACAAAATCCTACGCAACGGACAAAAACAAATGTACTGCGTGTCGCATAAACTATCAGCCGGAACATATGCGAAAATTTCGTTGGTCAAAATGAACCGTCATACATGTTACAATCTGGTCGCGCTCCCAATAATGAGTACATGCCGACAGTCAAGGATGCTCGACTTCTGTTACTGCACATCATAGTTGCAGTTTGCTGACACACGCACAAGACGATGTCATTACGTGAATGCACTAGTGCTCGGTGTGCAAAACCTTCCACTCATGTTCCCACAACCCGGTTTGTAACTGGCATTTAAACGGATTCGTTCAATTTCGAGCGTGCGTCCATTCAAATAACTCGGCAGAAGCAAGTACTTTATAGTCAGCCTCTTGGCTGTCTGTGCCAGTCGAGCTGAAAAGAAGGGCTCTCCGTCTATCTTGTGAACTTACACAATTAACTGAATCCACACTTACTTCATAAGGCTCGAGGATCGTATCTGTTGTAGGTGGAAATGCCCAATGCTTAACTTTAAATCTACGGCGTCTTTTGAACCCCTTTTATCATCTATCACGTCATCCTTTCGGCAATTTCAGACATTATTCTGGTTCATCCGTGTACTTGAAGTCATTGACCTTTGGCATTTTTGTGTCCAATGAAGAGTTCTCAGACGCCAGTAGCCGGATCACTTGCTAGATAGGTGGCCATGGAGTAGCGCATTGTCGGTCACTGATTACAAGGGACTCACTTCGTTATTTGGTTAATCCAATGCTGGGCCATGTCAACTATTAACAGGCTGTGTAAGCAGTCCCAGAAGGTTTGAAAAAGTAATCCTATAAATGCAAAACTAAAAGAGTTGCATTCCATCGCTAATTTGAACGTCACTCTAAGAAGATAAAGATAGAGACGAGTGTCTGAGCAACATGCATGTCATCACTTAACAAAAGGATCAAGAGCCTCGCTCATGCCTTCCAATATAAGGAAACGAGCCGGTCAGTGGCGCAGCCTATCTATCGGGATTTCAAATACAGACCTGTGAATGGGGAAGATTTAACCAGAGAATCACTTGAAGGAAATAAATTCGATTGGGGTTACCTGTGGTGAGGATGCCGTCTTATTTGTCCTCAAATGTTTGGAGTTACTACAGAAGACAGAATGAGAGACATTCTGACGAGTGAATATAACCGATTGGTTTGGTGGTTGGAAAACAGAATGGACTTCTTATACTCAGTAGAAAAAGTCAGTTTTAATGTAGAGATTTCGGCATTTTTACGCTTGCATAATCGGAGACTGATGAGTGAGTGCATCTTGAATTTCACTTGGCTTGCCTCAATTCATTTGAATAAACTACATTAGGTAACAGAGACAGGTGGCACGTTATAGTCCAGATGGCCTAGGCTTTTTCTGGCGCATCTTTTGCACAGCTGCATCACAATCTGCGTCAATAGGTGACTTTTATATTGAAGCAGCAAAAGAGGCTACGTGGAGTTAATTCTGAGCAATTGTTACACAAGCTACATTTTAGGAATCCGTTTGATATATCCCCAACGTCCATGGCTCTGTTAGCACGCTGCTGGCAATGCCCACCGGGTCTTCCAAAAACTCATAACCAGTTACCATAGGTCTAGCTGGAAATATCTCAATGTGTCGATTTGATTGCCATGATTCACGTGAACTGTTCCTTGTTCCAGTTCTTGTACAACTTGCGATATATCTATTTATGTCAGCTTACACTTCCAGTATATATAATGGCCATTACGACGAATTAGGAGTATGAAGTAGTGATTCTATGACTATGAATATGTTTTGATGAGATCCATTCAGGGCTGTGACCAAATCTACCATGGGCTTATACACGCAGTTTTAGACATGTGTAATTGTACGCATTTATATGAATACATTTTGGGATGTCCAGTTCGAACATATTTACCTCAGATATATGAGAAACTATAAATTTGTAGGCAACCAATAAGCTTGTTTACTTTGGCACTGCTTTTCACCCGGGTAATCCTTCCACATGAGCGAGAAGCGAATAAACATTTTCGGAAGTGAGCTCATAGTTCACACAACCTCTCGGGCATAATGAGTTATACCAGTCAGTAATAACTGAACATTGATTAACTTCGCGTTCGTAAAAGAACACCAGAGAAATGTCAGCCTTCCGCACAACGGGATCACTTGCGATCTAGGCTATGGATAGTCATTTAAGTATAGGTGTAAAGTTTGATCAGGTAAGAATTTGGTAGAAAATACAAGTCTTCTATCTGAAAGATTCTGAAGCACATGACTTCAACTCCAGACGTAACATCACGGTAATCACCAGGTTTGTTTATAGGTTTTGCTGGATACAAAACGCGGGAACTTAGTAGACCTGTGGCTAAAAGAGCTACTCATCCGTGAGTAAAATTAGAGCATGCCTTGAACTTCTTAAAATGAGCGATGTGTTACCAGTTTCGCTTTTGCCTGGTCTGTTAATTTTGCCTGTCCGTTAATTACAGTATTGCATGCAGTATTTGGGTCACACGTTTGACGGCATCCACTATCAGACTACAACTTAACTCACAGACACGAACCTAACTCGTCTAATACTAACATTTTAGTACTTCGCCTCGGACTACTAACGACCTATGAACAGTACCGAAAAATTGAAGAACCATTATTTATGGTATGTTGCCGTAGATGCAATTCAGTGTTTGTCCAATAGTGACACAATGTCTTTGTAAGTAATTCAGTTTTACATACTGGTAAGAGCTAACAAGTATAGTTGGCTGTGTATTTCTGATGCTATGGTTCGCCGAATTCGCCGGTAGCTGACTGAATTACGGTGGCACTCTCGTTAGGTTCGCTTAATTCCGCACAGTTTAGTAACTTGACAGTGAAAAAATATAAGGCACAGATTCATCCCTAACATAGTCCGTGTAATATTCAACTCGTGAATCAGAAGGGACAAAGCACAGTCGGTGGAATAACTGTGCTGAATTTCAAGCATATTCAAATGGCATTTTCGTTTGAACTGAACAAGCAAGGAAAACTATGAGTAAAACGAGCACTTACAAGAGCGTATGCTACCGGAGATAAAACGGTTAGACGGACACTATTTTTATGTAGATTGAAGATTATTCAAACTTTAGGAATACTGAATGAACAAGTGCATCGTAGCGTAGGTCAAGAAAAGTGAATGCTTGTTGTTCGAGTTCAGTGTGGAGAAGTAAGGGGGAGTTCCAATGCACCATTAGGACGGCTAAAGCCACGGTTGTGGCAGTAAACTCTCACTTGCTTGCATTTTACTGTTCAGTTTGTTAGAGATGACCAGCAGATTGTCGAATGATCCACGAGTGTGTGAACAAGTGGCAAGTGTAAACTGAGCCATGCGCAAGATCTACGGCTTCCCATCTGGGGCAACAGCTCGACTCTTCGCATGCATGTAAGAAATAGCAAACGTTTAATTAGATGCACTAGTTTCTGGGCATGGCTGGTTAATAGCGCGAGAAAACGAGCTCCCGAGTTGTGTAGCGACCGTAGCGGACAGTTAAAGAAGAAGCGAAATATTAAGGACCAATCAGCAGCACACCTCTATCCGCAATAGGAAGAATTATGGCAGCAACGGAGTTAACTTTTCCGGATATGTATGTGTTTGTATATTTTGAGTCAACAGGAACGTTGGCCTGATGAGGGATCACCAATTAATCGTGTGCAGTGGCGTTCACTTTTGCTAATGTATACTTTCTAATTAGACCTTTACGGCGTGTAGTTATGCATCAGACGTTTTTGGCGTCATCTAGAACAGTTAACAAAAGAGTCGAAATTTTCATGTAGTGGATATTTGAATAAAGTCATGTTATGCTGACTTTGTTGAGGCGTTGTTCAGGGGATTGGTTGATGCGTACGACTGAAAAACTAGTTGATGTAAGCATATTCGCCTCAAAGGTCACTGGTTCATGTGCTGTCAGCGCTTAAGTTAGTATATTAAGGTTAATTGTGCTTCTGGATTAAAAAAAGTGGGCGTGGTTTTGAGTTGCTGTTTACCAGAGCAGACCAAATATGGAATATGCCAGAGTAACTTTCTATTTGGCGAATGCTTCACGATAATGTTGACGAGCATCGCATTTCCAGTCACATTATCCTGATATTTATTCGGCTACATGCAAAGATACCTCTTTGTGGAATACGTTTAATCGTATGTATTCTCTGGGTTCGAAGGATTCACGTTCACATCAACCTCGTATGAACGGATGTCCTGATCTCCTGATACGTTCACTGAGTCCACACGATAGAGGAAAAGCAATGAACTCGAATTTCGCCCTTGTGGAATTTAGTAGCCCCGTATTTTCTTGACTTTTATATTGTTTCTACTCCAAACATCTAACACCCGAGTCAGCGTGTTACCACTACTCCCCCAGCGCACTTGCACCAAAATGGAATATGCCAGAGTAACTTTCTATTTGGCGAATGCTTCACGATAATGTTGACGAGCATCGCATTTCCAGTCACATTATCCTGATATTTATTCGGCTACATGCAAAGATACCTCTTTGTGGAATACGTTTAATCGTATGTATTCTCTGGGTTCGAAGGATTCACGTTCACATCAACCTCGTATGAACGGATGTCCTGATCTCCTGATACGTTCACTGAGTCCACACGATAGAGGAAAAGCAATGAACTCGAATTTCGCCCTTGTGGAATTTAGTAGCCCCGTATTTTCTTGACTTTTATATTGTTTCTACTCCAAACATCTAACACCCGAGTCAGCGTGTTACCACTACTCCCCCAGCGCACGTTGGTTGCACCAAACGCATTAATAATGTGTTCGTCTTTGTTGCTGTGTACCTGTGTTGGTCGAACCCAAAGCTGAAAATCAATAAGCTCATCGTAAAGCAATGATGGGGGATGCGAGAACTGCAGATGCAATAAAAAGATCAACATAGATTTTCTAGGAGGGATGATGGGAATTACTCCTGTTGGCAGAAACAATATATCAGTGTGTATGTGTATGTCAACGTTGATCAGCAGACGAGCAAGATGGGACATTTCAAAATGTAACGCTGTGCTTCTACAAAACGACAAGAGAAGTTGACACGCATATTCAGTCCACGGAAATTTTTTATGACTGCCTATGACATAGGTTATCTTATTGAAAGACCACATTAAGTGGTATTCATAAATTAGGGCATACGCCTTTACAACACAGCATGGTAACAAGGCGTCGCTGCATTAGCACGAAAGTCCACTCGAATTCACTTGATCTAACAATGAAAGGAATTAAAGTAGGTTCACGTTTCACAACAACTGGCATGCATGATGTTGGTCCTTTACTGACTGGCACAAACATGTTTAGTTATTCAAATATACGCCAGGTACAAAAATGAACTTAAAAACTGCGTATTACAATTCATAGCATAATGCACTTCGTTATACAAGGTTTTTTCGTGTGCATTGCATCTTTATGGCAGGTACTCATGATAGTATTACGAACACATTCCTCAGTGTGGCGGCTAGCACCGTCCACACCTATTTTATCCAGCAATTCCCTGGTTTCCTTTTAGGCACGAGGTGTTACGAGATTTGGTTTATCAACATTTGATGACGTTCCAATGGAAATGAGCAGCTTTTTGGACTACGAGACTTTCAGGCTAAAATATTTCAACTTTTTCGATGATTCTCCAACGTTGAGTATCTCACACTTTTCGAACGCTCTCAAAAGCATCACAGACTACTTTCAACACCGATATGAATTGGTCTATTTGCACACGAGTTACACAAGTGAGTATTAGATGAAAGGAATGTTGTTGACTAAACATAACCAGTATTTGCAAATATTACCAAAACGCCACTTCAGCTTTGCCGGTGAACCGAACCATCTGCTGGGGACCAAAAGATACTTGTGATAAATGGGTTAGATTTATCCAAATTTTTCCATTACCTCGAGTCCCGCTGGATCGTTGCTCTCATCTGAAACGGCTGTAATACATAATAGACAAGATCCAAGCAGAACATGTCGAAAATGCAACTGGCTAGCTTAAGTAGTCGTTCCCATGTCACTGATCTGGTCAAGCCATGCGAATCAAGATATCACCTGGTGTTCCAGTTGAGCTGGTAGCATTTGATTGGCCACAAAATTAACCATTATCGGGACATTTAGAGGATTCCATGACAACTATCTTTCAAGAGGCACTACATTTCATATCATGCTCCACTTCTGCGAATGCAGACACATCTAGGGAATGCGCTTCATAGTTCCATGTTCACGTATCCCCTTAATTACAGGAACAACAATCCGTTCGTTACATGTCTTCTCTCAAATCAAAACAAATGTTTGCAGCAAAATATCAAGTACAAAATTTAGATACTCACACCTAAGGAACATTAAAGCCGACGCAACTTTCCACCAACGTTTACGGCACAACGCGGTGTAGTCTGTGTATATTTTTACCTGTTATTCGTGTTTTACGACAGGAAGAACCCATTTGTTGAGGTGGGTGAGCAAGCGGAAGCCGTGAGGAGTTCTGATTCGGTTGAAAGGCACTATGATGGTTTCAACTGCGAATGTCTCACTTGAGTAATTGATGACCACGGAAATCGCCAGACCATATTTTTTGTACGAAATTTGCCATTTGTTGTAAGATGAGTTTGTCTACGTTCATCACACTGAGATGTGTGATGACATTCATTCACTGACCTCCAAGATTTTGTTTCCATTAGATTGTTCATAATGCGGTTCCAGTTAGTAGGAAATCAACCTTTCGAAACCATACATAAACATATGTGCGAACATATGAAAACGCCTGGACGTTGTTATCAATCAAATTGAAACAGGAAACCAGTCGTTGAATGCGATATTAGAATCTGTTGCAGAATTGCGTTACGCTATTAGATTAGCACTGAGTAATACAGCAGAATGGGACGAAAGGGTTAGTAGTAAAAAAAACCATCATTGCTCACCACCATTGCTCATTATGCTAAGAATATTCAGAAAGGATAACGGTCGTCACGACGCACTGGCTTTTATGAGGTTAGGAGGAAGTAAATGGCTGTTGAAAGCCAAATGCGTAACCGAATGATGGATATCGCATTATTCTGCCACCCACCTCTGGTCAGCCATTCCAAGTTGGGTGATATAATTTAGAAACCTCTCACTTGGATTTCGGATTCGAAACCTTCCAGTGATTCATGAAGTTCACACCCTGCATCACTTGCAAAGGATTCCTGGTGCTCAAAGTACTCCGCTCCTTAGTATGCATCGAAAAGAAATATGCACTTTAACTTTTTAGTTTGTCTTATCAGGACAACCGAAGTGCAGGTTCCTCGAGCAAAACTTACGCCGTCTGGCTACAAAATACCAATCATAAGAACCACAAAAAATGTACACAGACCTAATGGAGTCCGTGAACGATTCAAATCAAGATATAAAACAGCATTCGCGAAAACATCGATGCGAATAGTATTTCATTCGATCCAATGAACAGGTATTGTAGGTCTAATATGCCCTTAATTCTACAATGATGTATTTTTGATTGAAAATATGCTCATATAATTATTCAACCTGAGAATACATGATACGCGTATAATTCCGCTTACGACTTTGTGCAAAATAAGGAATAGGTCACCGACGGTTTATAACGGAAGAATTTCGCTTATCAGAAGAGATGTATGAATGACTCCACAACATGTACTTTTGTTCCAGCAATGTTCCGTAGGTGCAGCAAGACGGACCAAGAATTTCCGGAGCTCAGTAAGTAACTTTGTGTTATGAATTCGGTCCACATTTCTAGTATGGTCTCTGGTATCCACAAGGAAGTACAACGTAACTTCGAGGCGGACAGTTATGTAATGCAGTAATGCTAACACAGTATCCCAATGCTTGAGGTAATAGACAAATAAAACATAGCAGGTATCTTCTGGATTCTGTCGACGATAGATTACAACTACACTGATGCCAATTACATTTAGTTGGCAATGTTTAGGAACTTGGTCTTTTTTGATTCCACAAGGCATTTTTTCAACACACTTGTTATCAGCATAATAACGATTGTTCAGCTGTATCGCCTCTTCACTGTCTAAATGCATCATCACCAGAAGAAAGCACGGGGGAATTAGGCTCAAACCCAGATAATGGCAGTGGATTTACTGAGTGTGGGTTCGAAACACGGACCATTCTGACAATTCTGTTCTCGCCTCAACAACTGAGCCATCTGAAACGCCGCATGTTCATTTGTTAGGGGTATATATCCAGGCGAAGCGCACATATCTTTTTAAGCGGTGCGTGATTAGCGCTTTCTTTTATCTCGTGGATTCCAAATTTAAGCACGTGACTTTCCATTATCCATTCGTAGATCTGCTGTCCGACCGATCTGGTACAATATTGTCTTATTGCTGAGGGATATTTTTTTGACCACAGCGTTCAAATATTGGACGTATTTTCAGCTTTCGCCATTAATTTGTTAGGAAGCTGGACATGGATCTCATAGTTATCTGATGGAAGTTCCATGACGTACCTTTGTTGAGTGAAGGTGTTCGGTTCGACGTGCCAACCTTCGAGTTTTATGTCGTAGTTTTTCCGGGTATATGTCCAGACTTAATCTATCCAGCGATATACTTTGAGAATTTTATCGAGATTCCCCCGGTATATCTGTAGAGTATTGTATAATACCACCATTTATTTTTGTTGTACAAGAGGATGCTGGGTAGTACTATGTTCCTTAGAATTTCATCTCGTTTTCCTCTGGCTTACTATACACAAGGTCACCAGTGGGTTGTTGTTTGAACCATGCCAAAGCAAGAAGAACTGAGGCAGCGCAAAAGGAGTTTGTGGTGCAATGCTTATTTCTGACAGAGATCCCTCTAAAGCAGAACATTTCTCGAAACAAAATTTCCCATTAGACATCACCGAGTGTACGATTCCTCGGAAGAGAAACCATCTCTGGGAGAAAACGGCCACTCTTTTTTCTGGCGACCGTCTGCTCAACGGGACTGATGTATACCAACAAGCATAGTTACGCGATTTAAGAAAAAAAAACAGTTGTGCTGATAACAACTTAGAGATTTTAACTCGTTAGGAATTCGGAAACACCGGGAAACTCCAAGTCGGTTGGCGTGGAGTCTGAGTCGATATGTAGTATTAGATGTCATCTGAACTATTAAATCCTCCATAGAGGACGATGTTGGGGACAGGTTTCTGGATAGCCTTCATCCATTCCCTCTGTCGTCGACTGGTTTGCTAAGATATCAGAAACTGGGACTCTAGATCAACTTCTGCTTATACAGTGTAATCAGTATGTGTGTGTGTAATCAGTATGACCGTTGCTTTCTGCTGTCCAGTGTCCATTTGAATAAGGCAGCCGTAAACGTGACACCACGGTCTGTCCCAGGCGCAAGCTTCGTGCAGAAGCTTGTTGCACACATCATCATCATCATCATCATCATCATCATTGTCAGCTGTAATAATCGCGTACTCGTCGTACAGTGGTCGTAGCTGCCGCAGTTTCATTCACCGATGTTTGGGGGGGGGGGGATAGGTGCAGTGAGCTGTCAAATGGGGCGGTTGGAAAAGGAGCTATGCATTGAAGGCAACAGGTTGGATGCACGAGCGCCATTGAGGGCGCGACTGGGCCATGTCTGAC
>NW_008752153.1:0-9296 GCF_000715545.1 Opisthorchis viverrini | reverse complement strand
TTTCTTTTTGTCAATTTGACATAGAATACGGACGTTGAAAGCTCTTATGTGGAAAGGATCTCGTGGATTTAGAAATGTGTTATTTTTTTAATGTTTGTGCCTTTTGAGCAGCACCAGGCTCTTCGGCTTTAAAAGTATTGGATAATGCGTCGGCGGTCACGGTCAACTGTTGGGCGATCGGAGTGTGCGGTTTTTGGGGCCGGTTTTCTAACCCGTCCTTCCTCGGGGGAAGGCAGCATCGCTGCTTCCATAAATATGGACACACACATATGATCCATTGTATTCAATAACGACATAAAGCTTTCAGCAACAAGCGTGATAAAGCAATCCACGCTTAATCTTCGAGAATTACAAGTCACCACATAAAAACACCTATATCAAGTGACCATGTATATCTAAGATAATTAACCCATCTCCATCGGTATGTTCTGTCTTGACTGGACCGAAGTAGGCGACATGGTCCACGTGAGGACAGCAAGTCTAAAACAGTAGAAATATATAGTGTGACACAAACATCCCGTATATTAGATGGAGATGTAATCATCAAGTTGGACAAGACATAAATTTCTCCAGATTCTGCAGCTTGGCTGGGGTTAAATAAGCTCTCAGGATTGGGACTCAGTATCTTGGCGCCTGCAATGCAACATTGAGAATACGTCTACTAAGAATATTCTAAAACCGAATGACGACTGCCTTTTGGCTATGCAGTAAACTCACTGTAGACCATTATGCGACACATGCAAGAAGCAAACACCACCAGACTCCACCTACCTTAGCCCAGATAGCGTATTTTGCATTTGTATATTTCAAAGACAACATACAATTTCAAAATTTAGTGTGGCGTTTTGGTGACCAACTGTTGTTTTACAGAACACGTACGACTGATTTTGCTACGTGGACCGCGCTTGGTGCTTCTTGCATTAGAGAAGTTGTTTCACCACGTGATCATAAGTTTTGAAGATACTCCAGGGGGCGACATTGTGCTTTACGGCAACTGATATAAAGAACAGTGTCTTGTTTCTTATATATAATCAATCTATAAACTCTGCAAAGGTTGTGGAGAATCACTAATTCGCCGACTGGAAAGTGTGACCCATCTACCTCTGTTAGATTAGTAGAATTCAAGCTCAGGTAAAATCAGTTAAAATACTGGTGATGAAAAATATGGACCTAAAAAAGCCACTCCTTTAGTACAATATTTGAACGCAGAATTTATTTTCACACTCTTCCTTGGGTGTTTTAAAATACAATTCAAAACGACGTCGAAATGAGTCATTTCTAACCTATTCATTTTAATCGTGAATGTTAGTTCAGTGAACTGTATTCGCTGTAATCCATCTGCACGACTCGTTTACATATCACTCAGGTGTTTATTGGAAGACACATTTCAGAGCTCTAAATTGCAAGAAGCTGACGACTGCTTTTCGTTTGTGTACTAAAAGTCAATCTCTGTCATTAAAAGAATAGGCTTTCGGTAGAGTTACAGTTCCTGGCTAGAAAGGTTCTAAGTTGCAGTCACCGGGGTATGTTGCTTTTCCATTGGTTTGATTCAATAGTTATCTCAGAAAGCCCGTTTGTATATAGTCCGTTATTTTGTCCCGAATTCGATTCACAGTTGTGTATATTCAAGGGTGCCTTGTTCCAACGGATTTCAAGAATCAACTGGCCTCATTGTTGGACGAAACTTCCGAAGTATACCAACAGACTCTGGGATCAGTGTACAAATCTGTGAGTAAATGTTACATCAAGAAGATTTTTTCGAATATCCAACAAAAGAATCGACCTAATCTGTTTGTTGCTTCTTCAATCACATTACGACTTGTTTGTTTCCCAATATGTTTGCATCTATTATCTTTGGATCCTTATTCAGTATCTTACTTCGGTCGTTTTAAGTGTCTTGGGTTTGCTTTGATTTATTGCGTGACAAGTCGTTACCTGAGAAGCTAATTAATATGTGCATGTGTTATTTCGTTTCTCTGGTTGGAGGACTAGTGGTGCTATATCCTCTCTAATCGACAGCTAACCGCACTAATGACCGAAAAGTTAAGTGTTCACCCACTGTTCGGATCGTCATGGCTTCTGAACTTCCCAAAGTTTCGGGAGATGTGCACTGTCGACGGTTCTCAATAAGGATGAAACAGCTGCAAAATTATTCTTGATTTTCTAACACAGATATATCTCCCCCAACGTTCTCACCAACTCACTTATTATCGTCGGAAGAAGAACCTATTCCCTTGAGTCTAAATATGAACCAATGATTTGCATGCAGCATTACGCACGGGCTCCACACGAAATGACTGTGGATCTCTTGCTGTGTGTTTGAGTCTGGTGGTTCAAACACAATTGACAAGCGAAACCGGTAGGCGCGCCATACGGTCAAACTGGTTAACTAACTGTTTTAAGCTTACTGTTTGCGCAACACGTATTTGGTAGCTTTCAAGTGTTATACTGATAAAATAGTGCACACACGTGAGTAGGAAAACTATAGCGAAATCCGTTTCTTTACTTTTTTGTTGAGTAGTCAGTAATGGTGGTGGGCCTCAGACTGCTGGCCACAAGCAGATTAAGTTGACTGTTTACTAACTACTTACCATGTATAAGTAGATAGTTTTATTCCTCAGCTAACTCGAACGAAAGATAACTGGTTTCTTATTTTCGGTAACACAAAGTACGAGATTTGATCGGTTTGAGGAACATCATGCGGGATGAATCTCCGCGTCGATCATGACGACGAAAGTGACCAAACCTAGACATTTTGACACTCGGATCAAGAAAACCAACTCCAAAACTAGGTAGGCTTTTCGGGGTAGTCGAGGGTGGAGTAAGTACCACAGAAAGTTCGTTCAGGTGCTGCTGCCAGCAAAAAGCTGGGCTGTTGTTCGCTTGTCTTTATTTTGTCAGCTTGGATGTCCAAATATTAGGCAACACTTCCTCGGTGTGCGTTTGAATAATAAACCTAATCAATAATAGCCAATGCACAATCCTGTATAAAGCCTCCTATTATTCTTATTATACATTTCAGCTAAGCGATACTATGCGCGCATGGAAATTGGAGGACTGTGTCAGCTCACTAATAGTTGACCCATTTATGCGTAAATCGGAGCAATATCTAACGGCCATTGGGCACATTGGATTCGATTTCATTCATCTTATGAAGAAAATTCCGAACCTGTTTAAAGAAAATAACCTCGAAAAGTTCGTTGAGACATACTCGAAGAAGCCGACTGTAGGGATATACAAATTTCGAATGAAAGGTAACCAAGTGTAACACTCAAAAAAATTTTAGACAACATAAAATTTGATAACGTCTTGTAAACACAACAAATTAGCGTCTTAGACATGTACTTATAATGAACTACGCAGCCAAGATATGACCAAGTTTTGCATTAATCTAACAGGGTGCTGTGTTAGTTGCTGATTTATGCGACGGTTACCTAGCCCTTCTAATACTGTGTCTTTTAGGCCAACTTCACGTTAGTTTGAGTTTTGGTTTTGCCAACAATCAAATCTGTATAGTCGACATTTTCCTGGGAGGTCTTATATCAACAAGCAAAAAGTGCTTACTTTTCTCCTGTAACTACAAAATTTAGTGCAGTGTACTCGAATATGCTTACAATAAACGTGTCCGGACGCAGAATCAAGCAAACCGAGTGTGACTTTAGTTACTAACTAAAGATGAAGATTAGTAAAATGCAAATGATTTCCAGCACAATTTATTGTTGTGCATCAGTGAAGTCATGTGAGGTCAGATAGGGGGACGAATTCACTCGAGAAATAAGTAGGTCGGTAACAAAAAGCCGAAGCAATCCAAAGACATTAATTTATTCCTTTCTCTGTTCTTGGGGTCTATCGTATACGAAGGTAGGCTGTTTATGGTGCCATTTAATTTGTCAAACAAGACAACATCGAATGGTCCCACACGAAAATGTCCAGCGAACCAGTTTAGTCAAAAAAAGTCAAAGGGAGTAAAATTTTCCGTTTAAACTTAGGATTTGAGGTGCGATGAATTCCCTTCTCGTTTTCTAAATTGTGAGACAATGTGCTTGAGCAAAACTACCGTCCATTTTCTTTCTATTTCAGCACCTGTTCTACGAATGTCACACATTTTCTGCAGCCAAATGCTTGCATCTGAAGGTGAGAATTCACTTATGGACACTAAACTATCGTTCATTTATTCCATATTCACTCTGTTGGATTCGAATCACAAAAACCATAATAATAATAATAATAATAATAATAATGATACTTTAACTTCCTACAATCTCTTCAGTCTACCACAGCAGCGTAAACAAAGTCTGTCCAACTGTCTGTAGCATGTCGAATGTTTTGGAAGAACCCTATAATCTGCCGCAAATCTGTACTCAAGAGTAGCTAGCTATAAAAAAAGCAGCTATGTTGTGATTTCAAAAGGGCTCTGGTTAACGTTTATAGGCAAACATTTTTCACCTAGACAGTGGCCGATAATGCCCTACGAAATGAATGGAGAAATCAATGTTTTCCGATCGATGTATTGGTGACTACCCTGCCGCGACACCTTATGTAGAACGATCATGAAGCTCACAACCGTCATCTTTTTGAGAGCCGGCTAGCGACAGAGTGGTTCACAAAATAGGTGATCAAAAGCTTGTGGCATAGAATACTATCCCACAGATTGTCTAAAAACCTGGCTTGAACCAAATTCAAACTGAGTACCAGAGTGTTAGAAATCACAGCAACATTGTTGCAATTTGGCAGCAAAAAGCACACAAAACTCGCATGGTCGCAGAGGTCTTTGGATTGAGGTTCATCAGGTTTCCTGGAGCTGTTGCAAAGCTTTCCAAATCAGCTATCACGAGAGCTCGAGTTTCTTCACTGCGTTGGGAACGGCTTGCATACCTCCATTGAGATGCGCATGAAAACTGTTGTACGAATATTGGCTTGTTTATGTCAAAATCTACAGGCCGTCCTGATTTTCCGCCGCGAAACTTTGCTAGGGTAATCATGCAGAAATACAATGGGAATAGACTATGCGATTACCAAGTTTTTCTGGTTTTAAAACAATATAACCGCTCATGTTCATGCGGTTTTCAAGCGAAATGTGGTTATGCTAATACTCTAAAGTGACTCACTTTGGAGTTAGACACAAAATCTGGATGATATCTATAGAATAAATCCTCAAAGCTGTTATTCGAATGACTTGAGGTTATGAAGATTCGCTAACTGTCTTGAGTGTACGCTTGTTCCAAATCGTGTACATCCGTAAGTGGGTTCAGCATAGCAGGTGCGGGTTCGCAAACATTAATTTGCATACCTGTTGGGTTTGAACTCAAAACAACTGAATCCAGTTGGATCACCCGTGGGCTGGGGCTATGTGACGAACCACGAAAAGGGCGGAACTGGTAGTAGGCTGTCGATGGGATGTTTTTTGCCCAACGTGTTTGATTGGATCCGTCCAACTTCGGCTGTGTCCAGTAAACTAAAGGCGCACGTAATTGCCCGGTCAACTACACTCAAGTTTTGTGGCATTCACCTGTAGGCCGGGTGGGTCAGATACTCAGATAGATCATTCATAAAAAGCAGTGTTAATCTTAAAGAAATATGTGGACTTGATCTGATCCGGCTGCGTGAAACTCGTAACTTGATGACTGAGATCCTCAGATGAGGAGACAAAACATTAGTAACGAATTACACTAAGCATAAAACTGGTCGACTTTCCAGCATATTTGACTCTGCAAAGAGGGAACTGTTGAAGCAGAGTGATTGGTTGTTTCACAACTGTTTCGCTGTAGACAACAAAGGCAGAAGAAGTTTTTCAGATACATGGGTCGTTGATCTGCAGTGCTTTCTCAACAAATCTCTCGCGGCGTTTACTCTGACTCACGTATGATTTGATGTTACTAGCAGGCTAGTGCCACTATATAGCTTGAGAAGAAAGTATAAAGATGGAGGATCAAGTAATGTCTGACCTCCTTTAAACAGATGCTTCACCAGGATTTAATTCTGTGAGTGATCATCAGCCGCACCCAGTTAAGGTGCTCGCATTTGCATGGGCGGGTGTTGTAACGGGTCAAAATAATGAAGTTTGCCGCTTTTTATCTGGATATTTCCCTAACGTTATTAGCATGTACATGTATTTGCTGGTTTAACTTTATACTACGTACTGTCTCTCTGAGATTTGATGTTTTTTGTGAAAGCATCCGCTACGCGATGAAGAAGGACCGCCTCAATCTGGGTGGTCCCTGTTTACTCAGGAATTGCGACAAGTGAAGCCGGGTAGTGAACCCACAAAATACATTCATTTGCATTCTACTTTTTGATTTCAACGAGAGATCTAGCTAAATTATAACTAGGGACTGTTCAAACCTAAAATGCACGACGAAGGGTGGAACCGGTTCTGATAATCATTTAAATCGTGTCCTTCCTAGGGTGGTATATATTTCCTTGTTCTAGTCGGCTGAAAAGTGGTGTGCCAAAAATTCAACCTGCATATTACTTAATCTCATGTACACAATATGATGATTATGACGATTGGCCTTCTGTACGTCCTGATGTTTGGTACTTGCGGAACCTTATTTTTCATAACAGACGAAAGCAAACATGCAAAAATAAACTCGGGCATAATAAGAGACAATGCGATTTACAGCCACGAAAGCCGGTCGCGACGAGATAAGAGGTGTCATAAATCAACTGAATTATCAGACTCGTAGGATTCGATTACCGACAAAAAGCCGTGGTGCGCACTCAACTGCGCACTAATGATGTTTCCTCGTATGGTGACGAAACGTTTGCAAGCCAACTGCCAAGCTCGGCAAACAGATCAACAGCCACCTGATCAACAACCAATAAACTCACCCGATCTATCAATATTTCAACAAATTACCAAGTTCATCCTGTATATACCTGTGCTAATAGTGTGGGTGGTAGCTGGAATCCTAGACTTATTTGCTACTGGTACTTATTAGCAAGGGCACAAATTTGCAATCATTTGTGCGCTCACTCTGTCCACTTAGCCATATGTTAATTTTTATTGTTGATATATTTACTTCGGAAGGAAATGCGGACCACTCAGCTCGCACGCTTAGATTAGGTTGTGCGGAAATGTAATTTCCAAAGTTAACTCCACTTCCACTGAGAGTGAGGCCGTTATCCCACAGTTATTGGATGTATGATTGTAAAATGTGTAAAAACGATGATTCGGTCAAATTCCACAGGTTAGTTTAGGGGTACAAACTAATCTTCAAGTAAGACGAAAGCGGTACTATGGTGAAGCTATCAATTAAACCGCAATAATTTACAAAGTTTGGCTGAAATAGTGATTTCAACCAGGTCGGGATAGAAACAACCAGGCGCGTTTCAAATCAGGAAAGCTTAGTTAATTGTGCACAAGCAGGGGAGAACAGCCAATCCGATTACGTTCGATGTCGCAGTGGTTTTGACAATATCAACATAACGAGGCGCCCGGAAACAAGACTGTTCTTCAAGGACTGCAGGAATTTGCTTGGAAAAAATTATCAAGGACAAGCGTTACCATAAAAGTTCCATCTCAAGTATTCCTGTAAAAATGAATGAGATAGTTCACAACAAAATCGCGGCAACTGGAGCCGTTACGAATAGCAGAGCATATAATTGAGAGGATTTCCTAAGAGAACACTGAGAATTGGGCATTCATCCCATTCGAAAATATAAGAAATCAGGAATGGATAATTAAAAAATGACTTCAGTATTTGAGGAGAATGTTGATAACTCAGGTAGGGCAGATGGTAATTGGTTTGTATGCTATGCTGCGCACAGTGAGAATCCCACCGCCACACTCCACCACCCTACTTACCAACGCACTGAAGATGTCCACTCGATTGGTGATTATTCGTTTGCTGTCAATTTGCCCAGCGTGCACGGGTCAGAAAAGTCAACCAAGTGGAAAGCTTAAATTTGTTCTGGAATCTCCTGTACATCAAAGTTTCACCACGCTACATAGAATAGACCCATTTTTACGCAAGTGAACCGACAGAGAATACCAAGCACTGAGCCTACTCTACTGGTTATATGCACGATTTAATCTAATATTCTCCGACGAAGTGAAGCTCCCGCAATTCATGGACTCAAAGCAGGGAGAATAATACGTCACTTTGGATACTTACCTTTGCACACTTAATTATTTGCCGAAATACTGTCGTCGAATTTCAAAAAAATGACATTTCAAATTCAGCACAATAAACGTTTGGTAAAATTAGGTTTATGGGCCTGCGAATTAGTAAATTGGTTCGACATCATCATCTCCATAATCATCATCATCATCATCATCATCATCAGTTTCAGTTAGAACAATAAGATCGGCAGCTTATCAGTCGAAACACCTCCAAAATGTTTAGGGTAAATCTTTCGTGCTTGGAGAGTTTTATTTTCGATATGAGATCTGAGAACTTCGGTCAGGATACACCGGAATTATTCCTGCCATGTTGTACCAATATGAGTAATTTGTAGAAAATCGATCAGCGCAGCCCTCAATGTCTAGTTTGCTTTTATCTGAGATAACGTCTTTCAGGCGATCAAAGTTAGGACGCTGGAATTTACACTTTGCATTGCACCAGAAATAGTACATTAATTTCAAGAGGTTGAGAACATCTGATATGAGCACTTAATAGATGGTTAGCTAGATAGATAGACAACAGAACTGTCGTGCAGGCCACTCGAATGAATTTAATAAAATGCCACTTCAGTCACATGGGGAAAACATGGAAGCCGGTTAGGAAAGGTTTACGAGCGAATCGCGGTAAAAATAACGAAGTCAGCAAACCTATAAAGCATCCCTTCTGATGAAAATATGTTGAAGAATATGATGCGAGAGCAGCTCGGGCATGTGGCATTCATATATCTTAAGAAAAGTTGAGGGTGTTTCTAAGTTCATATATTCTCGAAACAATAAGAGAAACTACCAAAAAAAGTGAGCCGAACTCAGCCAAAGTGATTCAACAAACCGCAGGCAAAGAGAATATAGCAAAACGAGGACAGAAAAGTCGAAATCTTGCAGAAACGTTAGAGCACGTCGATGGCTCTAGCGGAGACAGAAAAGGGTAGTGTTCAGACACGATAAAAAAGACAAAAATAAAAAGAAGGACACAAATAATTTCCCCGAAAAAAAAAGTAGCAACACGAAAGCAGTAAAAAAGAACTCAAAAGGAAAACGTTAAGCGAATGTGCAGAGAAAGTGCAAATGATATATGAGATAAAAAAAATATGGAGGGATAGGGCGCAACACCAAATCAATTCAGGAACACCGTATCTCAGACACTAAATCCCTCCAGTCTGCGTGTCTCATC
>NW_008752152.1:234697-289888 GCF_000715545.1 Opisthorchis viverrini | reverse complement strand
GCAAACATGTGATTGAGATACTGCTCAAAGTTTACAACATACATGCGGGAATTAAATATATATTCCACTGAATTCCAATAAATTCCACCGCATAAACAGAGCTTGTTTCCACCCGAGCCTAGTTAGTGTGATACGAAAACCTTAAATTCACTTTAATGCATGCAAGTTATTTTGGAGGATTGCTGCCAAATTGCAGGTTGACTGACGTTGTACACTTCAAAGGAGCATATACAATTGTTCCGAAACGATAGATCAGTAAAACTGATAAATTTGCAAAATCCAGTGGTAAGATACACCTGTATGTCTAGTACAACCCGGTAGAGATCGCTCGATTAAAAAGCGAATAGCCTCTGTATACCTTTGCTTGGCTTGATTAGGACATTCGCATTCAGATGCATCAGCGGTAAGCTCGGGGATCTAGTTACGTTCAAACCTTTGCATTTTCATATCTTGGTGTGATTCTAGCCATTAAATATCGATTACAGTGTGAAGGAGAAAAGCAACATACGTTCTAAGGAGCGCACTGCCTGCGAGCTCTTGATGTTAGCTGGTGAAATCGGTGCAAGTGCAACGGATGATAACAGAATTTAAAAAAATTTCGGCGGTGTTTGCAAACAATATGATGTGCTCCACACAGCTCAAACTAGAAAGTTATTCTATCACACAAGGTGCAGGTGAAGACGTCTGAAAGCAGTAATGAAATCGATAATATGACTGGTAGAATAGCTTATCAACTTTTTTCAATAGACACGGTATTTTTGTTTCGCGTCTTTAATTACTCATATGGAAAGTAGCAGTCGGGGTAGCGACTGACCACCTGCCGAGAAAATGAACAAGATGTATAAATTGTGAAGAATGTCACCATTTGTGGAATGGACCGAGATGAATACGATCGAGATCTCCAGCGTTTTCCAACATTAGCACAAAATTGTTGGCCTTAGTTAACGTAAGATTACGACAAGAATTTTAACATCAGCAGACATCTTGGCAAAAAATTGTCTAGGTTTTACTGAACCGTTGAGGTTATTGAAGGAACTGCCCGTTTTGCGGATAAGCCGGTTACCTGACGGAAATCTATCCAGTCGCTCAAAACGCACATTCTCGAGTCCCTGAGCCCACTTATAAGTGCTTCAAAGTCTCGAAAATCTCTGATGAACGCAGAGTTGATCACTGTCGTTCAGAGTATATCTCCCCCTGTCTCCGTTGCATGCAACTAAGTGCGCACACCAGTCACGCTGAAAGTTTCATCCCGCTATTGAGAAATCGTGTGCAGTTGCAAAGCAATTTCAAGAGGAAACTATATAATAGGGGTCTGATATAGAATAGTTACAGATCGTTGGTTTGTTCCACTGGTAGATTCAATATCGCAAAACGGGGAAACAGAAAGCAAATATTCAATGGTGGTGAATGGTGTAATATATGCCAATTCCACTTGCGGTTCATCATCTTCTACGGATAAAATTCAACAACTTCTTGAGCGAACAGGCTCGTAAACTGAACACTTGAATTCTTCAACAGCCCACATGACCGTCAGCAAATTACGCAATGCGGTCGGAATACTTGTGAAACCGTTGCCCGTCGCTGCTCAAAAGGCACATGCTGTGAGCGGCTGCATTACAAATGAGACACCAATGCAGTATGCTCTGCGTCCCAGAAGGAGACCCGTCCCTCGAATCAAAGCGAATCACATGTCTGGTTCGTTGGCTCCATGAAGGTAACCCAAGAAGCCTCGGGAACTACTGCCTTGCAGAACAAACCTCTCAATCACAAGCCATGAACGGGTTCCCCAAGCTAATTCGTCATATTACCACTGTCCTGTTTCAGAGATTGAAGATGGGGTATCTCGAATGACCCCTGTTGTGGCCCGGGCAAACGAGACGTATCATCTTTGTTGCAACTGTTGGTCAGTTAAGCATCAATTACAACCCCTCTATACTCATTGAATAATCTAGCGCAATCAACCCTTTAAGAAGCCGTCTCTGCACTGTGGAGATGTCTGACTTATTAAAAAAGAACGCGGTTATTTATGTCGCCTCCGTGTCCTTTGTCATACCTGCATAGGCCTCGACTCACCGCAGTTGTGATACTGACATGGATGGGCTTTATAAAACCCCGTCTGTAGGTAAGAGGGATCAGGTAATTTTGGGGGATGATAAGAACAAAAAGATTGAACAATCTAGGGAATCACGCTGTTGTAGGATTGGAATTCTTGTGGTGCCCAGTGATAATGGAGAGCAACCGCAGCTGCTCATTGGTTACAACAGAGTGCGAGCTTAAATCATGGACGCTCACGTCGGGTTGCTTGGGGGTCACTTATACTGGAATGATCCAACTGAGTTACTGAGTGATTTCCGGTCAGCTACCAGTGAGGAATTACAAATGACTGAGGTTGATCCGTGACTGAATAAAAGCGAGTTAAAAGAGATATGCACTCAAATGTGGGAGGGTTGTCTAAACCATTCTACTCAGTGGATATCGCAAAGATTAGAACATTTGACAGCTTCCAGAAGAACTACACATCACCGAGCAATGATAATGACACGCTCAAACCCATCAAATATTAGATAATTGGAAACTCGGATGTTTACGAAAAGGGTTGAAGAGCGCCTACCTCACATGCGTCAGCCGCGCTTCATTTCACTTGGGACGATTCTCTGATCAACTGTGGATTGATTTCAGTGGATCATTTTGAAATGACGGACCGGCACTTCGTCCTCTCGGTGGTTGTCTGGATGCATAAGCTTAACACTTTATGCTACACCTCAGCTCGTCCCCAAAAAGAAGTCAGCTGAACCCAGCGAACTTCGGCGATAATCGGTTGCGACCCGCAATCGGCACCACTATTCTCGTATGAGGTAATAATCCGCCAATGCGACATGTTGCCTGTATCGGATAGTCGGTATTTCGCAATCTTCAATGAAGTTGATGAGATGTTGGTTCACAGCTCGACAGAGAGAATGCGTAAAACTTCAAACGTGAACTGAATGCCAGCCAACGGCCATTATAATTTTTCAAAAGTGTGGATGCATTTTATGCAAACTCCATGGTGGAATAAGTCCGGAAGCAGTCACGTATGGAATTTAAAATAGCACCAATTTGCTTCAATTATTCGTTGATCGTGCTGCACCTGTTAATTTAGGGGACCTCCAGCAAAACTCGTTTAGCGACTTCGTGTGGACTAGATCCACTGTGAACAACTGAGGGCACGGAATGGCACCACTATCAACGCAACTCCACTGGATAAAACCCGTAAGGCTGATTGAACTTTACTAGAATTCGACTTTACACGACCAATCGATATGATGGATGGTTTCACGTGAGTGCCCTTGTCCATTAATTGACGACGCACTTTGGCGCATGTTGATACGTAGCCGCGTGTAGGGGCTCAGTGTGGCTAGGCTCCAAGCTGGTGAAGCATGGGTAACGTTCTCCAACTCATTCTCTTCTTCATTGGATAGCCCCGAGAGCTACACAAACTTATAATGAGCTGCGGGCCATACACATCGGGCAATAATATGCGGGCGGAATTGACGAAAGTGATCAGTGCCCCTACTGGGTGCACCAATATTACTGAAGCTGCCCCCTAATATTACTACGCTTATAGGATTTTTGTGAGCTATTACATGATAGTGTGAGAAGAGGACCAGAATTCGGATTCACCAGTGAACCAATTGGTACACTGCAAGCGTCAAATCATCTTTAACAAGGTTGGACCGCGTTATCCCTTGACGTTTTCTGTGATAATATACATTTCAATTTCAGGAAACTATCCCGTCATGACCTATCGGAAACAGTTCAACTTGGGTACCGGGGAACACTTGACGTATTCCTGAAAGCTTAGTTAAGTGAAGCAGGAAGTCACAAGTCTAGAATTGCGAAATCGTAATGCGGTACTACAAGTACGTTATACGTGACTGATAGGCATGCGGCCTAACCATTCGTTGCAAACACAGATAGAGTCCAGAAAGACTAGCAAAGTGAGTTTAGTTAACGGAAGTACATGATATTAGAAGTGGCCAAGACGCGCCTGTAAAATATTCTAAGGATGAAACTTTCATCAGGCCTGCACGTCGATGTCAAGTCAATTAGGTAAAACTTAGAAAGGGTGGGCACAAGCAAGAGGGGGTTTGGAAGGAGGCTATGGAGATAAAATTGGATGTAGTAATTAAAGTTGTCAGTAGGAGTTGACTCGGCAGCCTAGAAAGGGGGCGAACTGAAATACCTAGTTCTCTTTTTGGAAAAGCGGAAGACGGTTGCACTGCAAGTGGCCCGATGTATCGTTCGTTGGCTAATTAATATTCTGTTTTGTTCTATCTAACTGATGAGTGCGAATAAATTAGTTATAGGTCAGGTAGATGATTGCTCGTGATGCGTTTGCGCCCTCCACAACACCTGTGCATCATCCAGCCATAAAATTTGAAAAGCGTGCCGAAGGCGTAATTGTTTTTTGAACGTTTTCAGTGAGTAAGGGCTGACAATCATCCTCTGCGGAAGAGCGAATTTCCCTGTTTCTATGCGTCTACCGAAGTTCTTTGTATGAGGCCAGTTAGAGGCCTTGATAATCGCATAAACCAAAGCACACGGGTATTGCAAACACCACATCTTCTTGCCCATTTTAAGCCTATATTCGTCAGTCGCAGTTTACGCAAGTCAATTGATGATAAAATGGATATTGTGTATGCATTAAATCCACTGCTAACTCCTTATTGCATATCTTCGGGGATATGCATTTCTATGCAATCATGTGCCATTAGCCGCTATTAATAGTTTTATTTAAACGCGGTGCGCACGGCCTTGTTGCCGGAGTCTAGTCCAGACACTGGTATTTGTATGCAAGTAATACCTCCCCATATAATATCCGGCAGGGCGCATCTGCACGAAATCCGTCAGCTGAGTTCATGTGAAGGCCCAATAAACAGGGCATTTCCAAATTATATATGGGGGATCAGAAATGTCAGGGAACGTACTACACGAAGCCAGCGTTAGGTGGAAAATCATTGACGATCCAAGAAGACAGATTACGATTCAATTCAAAGCGGCAGAATTCGGTCATCAAGATAATCAACATCAGGACTATTTGGCAAACCTGCCCGTCGTTCGTAAAATTTATAACCGTTGTCCAACCGAGCACGTGCATTTGAAATGCACTTCTATAGACCCTGTGCGTCCTACATTGAGAAATGTTCTGTGTGCCGCATACAGAGTTTGACAGAACCCATTTCTTAAGTGTGTGCTCGCAACTTTCTTCAGCGCCGGATCTGTTGTCCCTGGCTCTATGTGTATACCGATGTACTTTGTGTGCGGCCACCCTGAAAAACTTAATCATCGGATAGACCGAAGCGAACCGGTATAACCAAACCGTTAGCCACGTATTACGCCATGCGTAGATTTGTCGGTCACCGTTTCAGCACGACATTGGGCTTCGACAGTGCGTATGTTATACAGCCACCCAAAGCCTATTGCTGTGCATCCCCGGCGATGTGAAATTCTAAGCAACTACAACTCGTTTGTAGTATCGTTCAACGCTGCTATTTGTACTGTTCTTCAAATAAGGCGTATTTCGTCGTGTTTCCAGATGCAGCTTTGAATCCGGGGAGTTTTTGACCAGAACAACGAGTTTTGTATGCCAGAGTCACGCCCATATAATGTGCGGAAATGTGGTTCTGCACTAAGTCCGTCGGTTATTGTATTTTCGAAGCTCAATCCAGAGTTTCTTATAGGAGACTTTACATTGCCACTACAATGTTTATGGAGCTGTGTAAAGAATTGGAGGAGTGGACCCTTAAACTAGTCTTTCCAATAATGAGATTATGTGTGTTGCGATTCAGGTTCATCCACATCGAGATGCATTAATGACACGCCATGAGCTAGGATCACCTATATTATTGAAACACTGCCAGTATCTATATAGGTGTAGATTACCATGTTCGGCCATTTATGCCGTCCAGCATTCAACCACGCAGAGTGGAGAAGTACTTATGCACATGACGTCAAAACGATCTGTTACAATAAATTCACTATTCTACTTCGGCATCTTAGGTGGTGTCCAAAGTGACACTCGAACATGAAACAGGTGAGGTTTAACTTTCAGAGATTTTCAAGTGTTTTTTCATTGAGCACCGATAAGAACTGTGGGCAAGCGGCCTCCAGATGCAGGAATGTGATGTTCACTATTCTACTTCGGCATCTTAGGTGGTGTCCAAAGTGACACTCGAACATGAAACAGGTGAGGTTTAACTTTCAGAGATTTTCAAGTTTTTTCATTGAGCACCGATAATAACTTTAAGCAAGCGGCCTCCAGATGCAGCGAATGTGATGGCCATCACATGGTCAGCACAACCGAATTTTCTATTTCAGCAAAGTCTCCGTAAGCCACGGTCTTTGGAAAACCTGATTATTGAGTAAGCGGTTTATGAGCTTCAGGGTGATCGTTGTATAATTCAAACTCTCCTTTTTGGGCCTTCTCAGTACCGTAATGAGGCGACTAAAGCCGTAATCAAGACAGAGTGCCCAACAAACTTTGATGACGAGATTAGGAATAAAATACACTATATTTGAGTCTCTGGAAACTCCAAAAATATGATGCTTTCATGAATATGTCAGCAAATACGCTCATCTAACCCTCAACCTGTTGGTTGGTGAGAGAGGTAATGATGGGAATGAATTGAATCTTATCATATTTTGGCACTGTACAATTATGACTTTACCAGTATTAACTGGTTGGAATAAATCAAAGATGTCCTTCGGCTATATGTTTTACTCTTATGTGCGGATGGTCAAAATTCTAGGTGAATGGCGCGACACTCACGAATCTCTGGGGAGTAGCATGCTGAAATTCCTGTCTGATATTTGAAACCAAGTAAGTTGGGAATCAATTTGCCAGTATTTGAAAAAAACATAAACGATCAAAGACTATGCTGGCAAAAAATTGCCTAAAGATACTTTTATATTTGCTTACCACACCTATTCCTGCTCAGCGAATCGACACTGAACCGTTAAAATTTATGAGAGCTTCGTAGACCATAATTTGATTCGCCACATTTCATCTCCTTATTATAGGGAAACTTTCAGCAAAATTAACTGTGTGTCTAAGTGAAACAAGATGGCAAATGAAAATCAAGTGTTGTCCTTTGGTCAATTGTGGCGAAAAAACAACGATCTTTGTGGGTCAACAAAAACGATATATGCGTCACCTAATCCCAAAGGTAATGTTCACGAAAACGTAAGAATGGTAAGGAACTCAGATGTTTTCTTGCCGAAATCAAACTAGTGCGATAGCTGTCGCAAAGTGAGGACAGGTATCTTGGATGCGAATTTCTAGGCACGATGTCACTGGATGTAAACATCACTGATGATTCAAAGTGACCCCGACCAGCTGAACGATGCATCTTTCTGGTAGCTTGCGGGAAGAAAAGGGACTGGAGTCGTCGGTAAATTAATCAGGTCCAATTCACATGGTGGAATTTTAAGCGCAAGATGTGCGGAATCATACATAATACATGATAATATATGCTGAATAATAATATGTAGTATACAGCTTAACTAGGACACGAGGTGGCACCTTGTGCAAAAATGGTTGCACGGAATTTTTCCGTTCCGTGTGGGACCAAAGATCTTTTCTGAGCATGTATTTGTAGACAGCATGCAGAGGACTATCCGGCGTGTTTGCTTTCAATGGTTGTGGAATTCTTCAACAAAGTTTCCGTAGTTAGTCAACGTGTAATTTTGGACAAGAATTAATTGTGATAAGCAAAATGTTCCGCTCACTTACCATCGAATGAAGTTGAAGCAATGCGAACTAATTTGGGAAGTCTCTCCTGGCGAAGTATGGAATAATTAGTGCTCAGCACCATAAGTGATTGTGCATAGCTGTGTTATTCCGAGTGCCATATTTTAAATTTTTTCAGGTATTTCATTATTTTTATTGCCTTACAAGATCACCCGGTTGTCAATGTGAGTCCGCAGACAAAAATAATTATCCCCGAATGCTTGTCCCAGGTATCAGGTAACGAATGCGACAAAAATGTGTCACGTACGGCAGTAGGTCAGCATTTTGGTAAGGATATCCAGGAAAATATCTGTGATTCACTCCTACAACTCATAGTCGCCTTGTTCACCGGCCCAATAATTTAAGTCTCAAGAACACAGAAACTTTCACGACACGTTGGATAACAATCAAATTTGCGCTACTCATCTGGGACATTCATTCATATGTTTCTAGTTCAACAAGCTATTGCCAGGCAGGATACACGCACTTTTCTTTTAACCCTTGGACGTGTCAGAAAGCTCGATATCATAAAGCTTCATGTTTTTGTTTGGCATTAATTCTATGTGAAATAGAAGTATTCACAAACTTCTGCTGACTAACTGTCGATGAAATTTCTAGTTCGTGTTGCCCAGGTGAAATTCACATCCTTCGGTTACAGGCGCTTTATTCTTAAAATACTACCGGACTCACCCAGAAACCTGATAAAATCTGCGAAAAGTATTGATTATCCGCTGTTGAGACCCACCCTTCAAACTCGTCATTTAGTATCCACTAAAATATTTAAAACTGGGCCTCTCGCATTTTGTTTCACACCTGAGCATTTAATTTCAAACTACAATCGCTTCATGATCAAATAATATATCCCTACCTTGTTGATCTGATGCGCCTTTTTTATAAATTTTCCCACGTTAGCAACGGGTTTCATCTGATGTGGCGAAACAACGATTGTGCAGTTTAAGCGATGCAATGTTTTATGTCCGAGATCGTTCCTAAGAGAATTTCTGATGTTCCGTTCGCACAACCTTCCGATTGTCACACCAACAAGTTTCTTGAAACAGCGCGTGATCAAGCATGCTGTTGACTGGTGGGTGTTCAGGAATTCCTGCTACATTTGTCGTGCAAATTTCGCATATGTCATTCACAACCCACAGTATACGACAAACCACACATTATATATTCAGTCATTCCAGGTGTCACAGAACTGAGGGAACCATTTTTTGCTCAATGATTTAGAATCTTTGGTATCCATAATTCGGTACTTGATTTACCGGACAAAGTGTTTGGTTGGTTCCAGGCAGTCTGGAGAACGTAGGGCGTGGTCTGCCGAATCAATTTAGGTTTACCTTATCCGCGAACATTGACTCACTAGCTTTCTACATGGTTGGTCATCATCGCACTCTCACCACTTTACTCCAAAACGTCATGTTTGTCACACCACAATCAGTTAGGTTTGAAATGATCAAAGCGTTATCTAAAACAAACTGCACAGTTGCCACCCCGCGATTTGGGCAACATAAGCTAGTCCGTTATGCTAATTTTTTTTCCTGGATCAGCACATGGGTTCTATATCATTGCGTTTTATGAAAAATGTAAAACCTATTTCCAATTCATCCAGGGGAGTCTGGTGAATTGATCAGTAAAGAACGACAAGTGTTATACACTATGTAGACGCACTTCATATTAAGAAATCCATTGTTGCGTGACCCCCTGAATCCAATGACACATAACTCAAACATTTATTAGGCGCAATTGTCGCTGTCATTGTCCCACTTCCGGCTGTTCGGAAAGCGAACGTTTACAGACAGTCTGTTACATCCTAGCTTAATCCACTGTAGTAGAGACATGATAAAGACTTGGGATATTCTGGTTTCAAGAAAGGTTATCACTGCAAATGAATGAACCCCCCAATGACGTGGGCATTTGCCCATTTAACCCGTCATTTACCTACATTGTTCTAGTAAAACATCATGTCCAGCCTTCTGGTGAAACCGGAACTTTCCAGAAATTGGGTATGTAATTTAGTCCCTCATGAAGCAACTTACTCGTTGAGTTGTCTAATACGTATCCCCCATGTTGAAACTGTACTGCTTGTTTTGTCTAAACAATCGTCGACGGCTTTGGGTTTCTAGATAATCCATCGAATAATTGCGAACAGTTTAAAACAGATACACATAATGATGAAATGCACAATATCATTGTTTAGTAACCCTGAAAATCTGGTTTCAGATGTTTCTGTAGCATTCGGGGAGGAAATATTTGGCCATAAGCTGGTGGTTACCAGCCGAAGGGGTTAGAGCTTCCAAAACCAATGAAAATCGCGACAAAATCCAATGAGATGTCCATGGAGAAGGAAGCCTAGAAATTCCTCGGTTACTGAAACGGCAGGTTCTGGGATATTTCCCGGCAAATCTGTTTGACATAGAGTCGATTTTGGCAGCTTAGATGAGGCTGCACATCACTGAACACCTTAACATTAGAACCATAAATCTCCCGGTTATTTTATCCCGGGAATGCGGAGACAAGCAAAATGCCTGCAGGGTGTACCTGATTTTTGGCCGTGTCGGATAAGAACTTGGAAGTCTTCAGAAACCACTCTTGAGTTTGCGTGCTATTTATTAGAAGGAGGATGTTACTGCATATCTATCAACTGTGAGATTCAATCAAAGGTGCAACGTATTGAAATGAGACCACAGGAAACATTTGTCCCAGAAAATCCACGAACTGCACTATTGTAGGACGATATCTTAATACTGGAAGAAGAAAGCCAGTTCGACAATCCCACATCACACTGGACATTATAAAGGACAGTTTCGACCGTCAGAATGTGAGCTAACACGCAGGCAAAATGCCCGGAATTTTTATCGCTGTGAATAAAAACCTAAAACTTACTTTTGGTTCTAGTCGTTGAAATTTTGTCCGGATTAAAATGCATAGATTTTGTCAACAAAAAGGCTGATTTCTACAGCCACTTGCATGAAAAAGAGACATGGGTAATAGCCGATACTTTTTAGCTGAAGGTGTGTTGGGAAGATAGATCTCAAATACGGACTCGATTGTGCTTGAAAACAATCCGTTTTGAACACGAGAATTAAGAATGCCACAATGGATGACGGGCTTATGATTATTTCCGTCATAAGAAATTCTTGTTGAGTTAAACTAATTCCCGAGTTTACGAGAAATACCACAAGTAGAGTCTTGCCGTACACTGCCACCTCACATGTTAGACATCCACAGTTTGTTATTTGCCAACATGGGCAAGAATATGAAATCTGATGAAACGAATCCTGCTGGCAAATTTCCAACGCAGGACAATTCGGGTGCCCTGTGCTCTAACGGATCCACCAATGATCAATGCACCGAAACTGTGATGTGATTAAAGAAGACACATAAAGATAAATTGTGAAATCATTTGCCTGCAAGGAGGGTCCACTAACTGAAGAACAACCATTATGCAAAGGAATTCCGCCATCACCGAAACTAACGCTTCAGTCAACTTGTACAGGTAGCGAGTGTTCCTTACGAAAGACCATGATTCAAGACACTAGAATGGGCGATTTTTATCAGCAAGTGAATGATGTAAGCAAAATTTTGAAAACTGAGAAACGCAGCGGTCCGTTATCTGGATGAACTCTTTTTCGTTACCGTGTTACCGTTCCGCCCAAGACACATGTTCGTGCTGAATACCTTGTCTTCATTTAACCAATTATTTGTCAAATTATTTGTCTAATTCCTAATTCCTAGTTATTTATCTAATTCTATGTTCTTATTCGTAGGGCGGAAGGTCGCTGATATTCTCCTCCATTGGCACGCAAATTTGTCCACCACCTGAAGACACTTATGCGACGAGTTTGCCGTTAATCTTATTTACGTCCAAGTGTATATCTGTCAGTCGAAGTTTCAGCTAGCACAGGACTGTAGGGGTAGGCGTGAAAACCAGTTCACAGCCCATCACTCTGATTTGATTGAACCCAGGGTATAACTCGAACTTCCTAACTCTTGACTGACAATATCGTTACAAATCAAAGTAATCCCTTCGAAAGGCATCGTTTTTATGACGATTTGTTTGTTCCGTTGAAGACGTAAGAAACTGCTATTGTTAGCAAAAACGCGACGAATAATGCATATGCTATCCTGCTTACGTTCAGGTGACCATTTCTGTTCGTATTCTTTGTGAGAAAATGAAAAGAATTGTTGAAGTGTGTTTTCGCGGCTGCGTTAATGGGCCTGGGAGGGGATCCACACTTACTAGACTGGCTTATTGATATTGTGAAATTCAATAGTGATCGACTTTTGTAACGAGATCAGTGACCACGTTCGTGCTACAAACGTACCTCAGTTGAAAAACCCTCAACGGTTTATTCACTTATCCTCTAATTCCGCAGCAGATATATCGTTCAATTCATGCACAGTGGAGACGTGCCCGAAGATCACGTCATGCTCAAGCTAACACGGCTATTAATTATGAATTAGTGTTTGTGGATTTTGGCAGAAAACTGACTGTTTCTCTTCAGTCTGATTAAAGGCTTTAGAATTTTCCATCAATGAGTTTCTGAATATATCTGAATTACGGTACCCGAGAACGCTTACGGGCTGATTTTCATCAGACCATTCCTCATTACATTTCGTCATATTTTTCAAAACTGCGCATCCACATTCATATGAGGAATGCAAAAATTTACCCTAGAGAAATAAGGAAACATTTGCCTGATTGTCACGCATTCATAAAGCAGTTTCTAAGAAAAGTTACGCACCGCCGGAGTCAAAATATACTTAAAAGACAATCGACATGTGAACCCAATAAATTTATTAGAGGCTTCCTGAAAAGTTGTTCCACTGAGCAGAAGAGATAGTCGTGAATATTTTGGGCGATGGCCGTCCACATACGTGACTGAAAACGCGTTGAAGGAATGCACAAGGTCTTTTGATTCTGAAATGTGTTGTGAAATGTCGACGTCAGTTCCTTTACGGTAAGGTGAGACGTCAAAACATCTTAAGTTCTCCAATACTTTTCGGGAATTCATCTCGAGGAAGTAACACATTTCCAATCAGTGGTTTTCACATACGAATGACAAATCATTTGAGATTATCTAAGTTGGCGGTCTCTCTTTCAACTAAGTACCTTTCCCTCAGGGAAACGTTTTTACTCTGGTATGCCACGCTTACGTTCTTTGTTCATCAAATACAGTGCATTCACTCCGCTCTACTCCGGTGCTGAAAGTTAGCACACGGGAATCTTCCCCACATTGCTTTCAGTTATTTCATACCAAGTATACAGGGCACGGTTTGACACAATCGCATTACCTGTAGTCGCCAAAAGTGTACAGAGGTCTGCAAAGTGACCCACCAAATCGTATGTCAAGGACCGCTTGTATCCCTCAATGAACATTGCAGTCAGTTAAAGACTAGGTATCCACTGGGCACGAATCCGTTCGGTAGTCGATTCCGGGTAAAATTGGTTCTTCGAAAGCATCAAAATGACGATTTTCAAGTTCACGCAAATCCGCCAGACCGTACTCCGAACCATGACTTGTTCGGAAAGGAGGTTCTTGTTAACGTGATCCAAGGACATTATATTTGAGAAGAAACAAGACGCCTGGATATTAAGTTGCAAGTCGATGACCAGCTAATGTTTGCACGCGAAATTCGCCGGAATTTCGCTACATACTGATGACAGTTCAAGAAAATGCACAGTAACTTTGTGTACTGTTGGTAGTCAAGCATCATGAGATCATGAATGTGCGTTTCATTCTTGTTGTAGGAGCTCAGTGCGCGGAAGATCGTTCCCAATTTACTGAGGGACAGTCAACGTGATTTAATGGTAAGTTTCTGAGTAAATAAAAATAAGTTATTCTACTATCGTCAATTGGGAATATATATCTGTATCTATATCTATATCAATCTATCTATCTATACATATATATATATATGTGCATTTTTCATACGCCACTATTTATCTGACGTTCGCAGTATTATTCCGATAATAAGATATTTGAGGCCTCTGGTGGTCAACATGTGACCGCCAGGAGTCGAATGTTTCAAGCTCCTAGCGGAGTTTGCGCGCTCAAGGCAAATTACCGGGATTTCAACATATGCCCATTGATAAATCTTCAGAAAAACGGTTCTCAGAATTTCAAAATGGGTGACTTGCTGAAAAGGAGAAAAAAGCTTGACAAGTGTATTTTATTGCCGTTGTCGTGGGTTTACTCCCCCAGGAGCTGGCACACTCATGCATCCACGTGTTCAAAAAATAAAATCCGGTTGCATGAACTTAGGCTCGCAGAGTAATTGCCAGCTTGCATCGTTGAATTCTTCCATCGTCTGTGCTGTGTGATTATGTCAGGTGATTTTCGCAACTCGCGGTTGGCGCACGGGAAGTTGTCCTGTCTGGCAAAAGCAAATCGACTGCTTTACAGTACTTCTTATGATTTAAATGAAATTCGTTCAAATGAAATTGAACGATCTGTGTTGCCAAACCTGTAAGGAAACAAGACGCATTTCTGATGAGATGTTGAAGGCGACCGCCTCAACCGATGTGCAAGTTTCTTCCACCCTCTTTTCAACAAGGAAGACAAGGTCCGCTGTTTTGATCATGGGATTGCCGTACTGCGGGTTTGGGGCCAGAAATAATCTTTTTATCCAAAGGGCATGTGCCTACCCTTGGTTATCCTAGAATATTCAGTATTTGACCCTCTTCTGAACGGCTTCGATGTTGGAAAACGGGAGGATGCAATGAGTGGGTCACCTAACTTCGTCAACACTGCCACCGGATGTACGGGAGATCGGAATGTTTCATGAAAGAGAACCATTACAGCTACAGTATTATGAGCCACCGCCAGAAAAATCAAGGTTTCACGGATAGGCCAAAATTCCTGTCGACATCCACACGGCGAAAAATGACCCTGGTGAGGGCTTTCATTGTACAGCGTGGTATTCGTGGATTTCAAGTAACCGATAATCAGAACACAACAATATTTTGCTGGGTCAAAGTTCTGCCTGTTAGCTATGATGATGTCGCCGCCCGCTTTAGTGTAATCAAGGGAAAAAGGCACTTTTAATTGTTTGCCACTGTTCTCTTAATAAAGGCTGAATACACCAGTGCGGCGTCACTCATTCCCACATTTAATTATCGAACGACGTGACAGGTATCAGTAGTCTGGAATGAGGCTGCCACTCGGGTGAAATTCGTCATTCTCGGAGGCTGCGGAGAGCACCACAACGAGCACTTTATCGTATTTCAATAAGATCAAAGACCTGGATTGTACGCTCTCCGGCAGGATGCGTCATCATCAAAGAAGCCCGTTGCGAGTCATTTAACGGATGCATGTTAGGTGAATATTTTCCTCATTTTTCATATCTTTGTTCGGCGTGAATTCATCATATACAATGTTATGGATGGTTTTTAGTATCTTGCTGCCGATGACGAAACGCCCTGCTGCCTTTGGCAATATTTTATATTTTCCGCGTTCATTTTGATGCTGGTCGGTGGCGCCCCACTGAGACGTTCCGCTTGATCGTGTCGTATTGTGATCCACTTTGAGAACGTGTGGCAGCCACAAAACGAGTACCGTGAAACGCTTGCCTCATTTTCCCCAAACAAACTACCTTCACTTTTACAAGTTACCTTCTCTGATGAGAATACTACACATCAAAAATTGCTTGAGGATTATCGTCTACATCACCGTTAGAAATGTGAGTTAATCCATGGTTAGCACTATCCAAAAGCAAAATGCTAGCAACGGAAAAATGCTTGCCTGCTGGCCTCCCGTCATTTGGGGTTTATGGAGTTTGTTAAATTGCGTTAGTAATTACCCGCAAATAAAACAATCACAAATCGAAATTCTGAGCGCTGTATAGGGTCAGGATCATGCAATGTTTTTACTCTGTTGCCAGGGTTGTTAAGAATTAGCTGCATGAAAACACGGTAGTAATTCAAGCGGGTGGGATACCACTTTAGATGCCAGCGGTAAACATGAAACCATGAGACATTCATAGTAAATCCGTTGAAATTTATTTTGTTAACTTTTAACGGTGGTGAAAACTTAAATCTACTTGATTCCGTAATTTTTGCTAGTAACTGGGTCTCCATCGGTTTGTTATGCTTGGAAAATCGGCACGGTTGCTTGCGCCATCAGCATTTTCGCAGGTCGAAAGATGTACACAAAAGTTAGTTTATAAAATTCCCAAAGCCCACATGTATATGGATGGATCGTCCAGCAGATAACTAATTAATCCGTTTAATTTCGTCAAACAGATGTGTGTAAATAAATGTTGTATAGGCAGAGTGAATGAATTTTGGTGACACAGTGACGCAATTCCCAAGACGCTGTGCATCATACAATCAGAAATTTCAAGTATGCCACAGTCACAGTTTGATGAAAACCATTCATTAATTGTACACCGGCAACCATTGTCGGCAACGGGGCTGTTGTTCCTGATTCTATGCGTATACCAACGTAATTCGTGTCTGACCTGCTAGAAATCATCGATCAGCGGTTGCACCAAAATACATCGGTATAACAAAAGCTTTAGCTACGCATTCCGCCATGCGTAGATCTGTCGATCATCACATTGGGCTTCGACGCTGCGTATGTTGTAAATCCACACAAAAGAGCCTACTTCTGCATCCTCGGTGATGTGCGTTTCTATACAACTACACCTTGTTGACAGTATATTTCAAAGCTGTCATTTGTAATGTTTAAATTAGGCGTATTCCGAAAGCAGCTTCAAACACTATGAGATTTCGTCCAGAACGACGTGTTTTGTATGCCGTAAGCAACCCCATATAATGTCGGGAAAAGTGGTTCAGCACTAAAGCCGCCAGTTGATTTATTTTTGGAGCTCAAACAAGAGATTCCCGTTTTGTAAAATTAATGTTTCTTCTTCAGAAATTCCAACCAAATACCCCCTGCGTTGCGCACCGCGGCGTGGCAAGGGATTTTGTGCCCAAAAATGACGGAAGGTGACCTATTTGTCCTCTCAGATGCTATAAAACTGTTGGTCAGGTTTATCGGCAAATAATAACGTGCCCACTTGCTTGATTTAGGCAGTTTTCACCCGCTCTGTTCTCTCAGCATCGTCTGCAAATTGTGGCAATATCCTATAAATCCATTCATGATTTCGAAACTTCGTTCGACTTGAAAACAGTACGTTGAACAAAAGCTGGGGTTTATATACCAGCCACTAATTGTGTGTGTTTATTTCCCTAGTAATATGTAATACCTTGAGCCAAGAAGATTGTTGGGACGGATGACGACAATGGCGTTCAATTCCCGGGAGATCTAAGCCTTCTTATTTGTACTGGCAAAGAGGAAACACAATGTCCGGTTACTGAGAATGCTTGGTAGGTTCCATCTCTCGATATACTTGGCGTGATGTGGCGTTCCTTTATCGTTTATTTGCATTCAGTCTGTGAGGCATCAGAGTTGTCTTTATTTATGCTACCTCATGCTTCTCGAATTTATTGCTGGTGTCTCACGAGCGTTGTTGAATTTAGAAACTTGGTGTTTAGTTTACTTCTTTCGAAAGCATAACATGCGGTTCGGAAAAGCAGAAGTGTTTCGGTAATAGAGGGTGCCAGCCGCCAGCCGATTATCGGTTAGTTCTAAGATAGATTTGTCTACATTATGCTTGTGAGAAGCTTTTTGTAACTGGCAGGTGGTCATATAACCCGTAGTTTGTTTATCCATCAAAGCCCTATTCTCAACTAACACAAACATGTGTAGCTACTCCACAAAATTTGTATTTGCTTTGACACGTATCGTCAGTATGGACGGCGATTGTGGTGCCATGTAATGCAGTGTGTATCTTAAAACTTGTCTCTCCAATAATGAGGATATACGTAGGTTGTGTAACAGAGACACCCAGCTTGAGATGCATTTATGACGCATATCACGAGCTAGGATCACCTATATTCTTGAGGCACTCCCAGTATCTGGATAGGCGTAGATTGCAATGTTCGGCGTTTGTGTCCTCCAGCATTCAACCATGCACAGTGGAGAAGCAACTATGCACACGACGTAGCAATGATCTCTTACATTAAATTCACTATCCGTGTTCTGGTGTGGAAAGTAGCAACCCAGAATGGAACCGGTCATTTCAAATTTTTGAATATTTTCAAGTATTTTATTGGGCGTCGCTAAGGTCTGTCGGCAAGCGGCCTCGAGACGCTGGCGATGGATGGCTATCACATTGGCAGCAAAATCGCATTTTTTGTTTCAGTAAAATTGACTTAAGCCACGAACGGTCTATGAAAAACCCGACTACTGAGTATGCGGCTTTTGCGCTTCAATGTGTACGTTGTACAGTGCGATCTCCCAAGTGGGCCTACTCAGTACCGTAATGTTGCACATAAAACTGGTATCAAAATAGAGTGTCCTAACAAACCGTCAAGATGAGTTTATAAATAGAAAAACACTATATTTGAGTCACTGTAAGACGTGAACGATAATTCCGCGAAAATATGATGCTTTCATGCAAATATCAGCAAGTATGCACTTCTGACCTTCATTCTGTTGGTACGTGAGAGTCATAATTAGAGGAACAAATGGATTCTTACTATGCTTGGAAAGGTAGAGCATTGTAAAATTATGATTTCACCAGTATTACGTGGTTAAAATAAGACAAATACCGTTCTTTAGCATCATTCTTTAACTGTTCTGTGCGTGTCGTCAACACCCGTGATGAATTGCGCAACACCCGCGAAATTCTTGAGAGAACCAAACTGAAATTCCGGGCTGATATTTGAAACCAAAACCGTTTGGACGTATTTTGCTAGTCTTCGCAAAAATTAAAAGGATCGAAGACTATGCTGCTACATACTTCCTTGAAGATGCCCATGTATTTGCTTACGACACCTGTTTCTACTCAAACCATTGAAGCTGATCCAGAAAAGGACCTCCGTAATTTTGATCGATACTCCACGCTTGGCAGCACTTTGTACCGAACAGCATTCTTGAGGGATTCGATGACCTCGTTTAGATTCGCTACACTTTATTTCCACATTTTAGGGAAACTTTCAGCCAAAGGCAATGTGTGACCATGTAAAACAAAATGGCAAAAGAAAATCAAGTGCTCTCCTTTGCATAGTTGTGGTGTAACCAGATCTTCCTGGGTCTATAGAGAACGAGATATTTGTCACCTAAGCACAAAGGCAGTGTTCGGTAAAAAAGACAAACTTAAGCAGTTCAGATGTTTCATTGCCGAAATCGAATTAGTGCAATAGCTGCCGCCCAGTGATGACAGGCATCCGGGGTGCAAATTGCTATGAAAAACTCGCTGGTTGTAAACATCACTGACGATCCTTAGTAAGGATGAACAGCTGGAAGATGCATCTTTCCTGTACTATGTAACCATAATGAGACAGAACGGTAGACAATGTATCTAAAAATTGACCAGAGACATCTTTGTTTATTTGACACCTGCGAAACTATTGCATTATTGAGGTACTTTGAAGTGTATCCTGAACCCACATCAGCTGACTAATTCTTTATCTGTCGTTTGCATGGAGCATCAGTTTCACCTTGAATACTACCCGAAATTCAAAGAAGGATAAGGCACACAATTTTCAGAGGTTTGTCCCGGAGATAGGCTCAAACAGGCAATTTCACCAAGAAGGTCAAAACGCTCAGCTAATCAGTACAAACCTCAGATTAAATAATGATGGTTCATTTCGTAGCCTCCTATGCAAACATGAGGCCATACTTCCGACCGCACGTGTGAACCACACGTGCAAATTGATGGACAGGCGTTAATTTCAATCGCTGGTTTGGCCCCAAAGCTAAGCAAAATATTTTGGTACATTTTATCGGTAAACGGTAGCTTGAGGGAAGACAAGACACTGGCGTCGTGCGTAAATTTTACGGAGCAAATGAAAACAGTGAAAATTACAAGTGCGTGACGTGCATAATCATACGCAATACATAATTATTTATAATAAATAATACTATGCAATATACAGCACAACTCGAACATGGGGTAACCCTTGTGCAAAATGTTGTTGCACAGTTTTTCTCCGTTCCTTACGGAACCAAATTTCCCCAGTGACTATGTGTTTGTAGACAGCAAGCAGAGGAATAACTTCATCTATCCGGCGTCTTGACTTTCAACGGTTGTGGAACTTTTCGACTGGATTACTTAATTTATCCAATATGGTAAGGTAACAACCACTCGTAAGTCTGGACAAGTGTTCGAAATCAAGGATTATGGTAATGAAAAAGATTCCGCTCACATGCCAACGAAGGAAAGTCAAAACAGTCCAAATTAATTTGGGGCGCCTTTGCTGGCAAAATGCGGAATGACTTGTGCTAAGCATCATAAATGATTGTCCATTGCTGTGTTGTTCCAAGAGGAATATTTTGAATTTCTCCAGGTAATTTCATTGTTTTTGCTCCCTTACAAGTTTCATTCGGTATTCAATGTTAGTTCCTAAAAGAAAATATTTCTCTGCGAAGGCTTGTCCCAGGTATCGTGTAACCAAGTGCGAAAAAGTGTCACGTTCGTCAGCATGTCAGCATTTTAGTAAGAGTATCCATGAAAATATCTACGTTTCACTCCTACGACGCAAAGTTGCCAAGTTCGGGGGCCAAATTTTCTAAGTTTAAAAAGCAACAAAGAAATCCTCACGACACGTTGGATAACAGTTAAATTTGCGCTTCCCAGCTGGGATACTCATTCATAGGCTTGTGGTTTAGCAAGCACAGCTATCAAAATCAAAATCGCGAATAGCAGGCAGGATTCAAGCTCTTTAGTTCTAACCCTTCGACGCATCACTAAGATCGATGTCATGTAGCTTCATGTTTTTTCGACATTCTTACAGTCTGGAATACAAGTTTTCACAAACTGCTGTGGACTAAATGTTAACGAAAATTCTGGTACATGTTGCCAAGCTTTGGTTCCCATTCTTCGATTACAGGCGCTGTGTTTGCCGTTGTGGATGACTTTCGGATTTCTTAGAGCGCCACCGCACTCACTCGGAAAACCCACTAACACCTGCTCAAAATATTGACTATCCGCAGTTGCAACTCACACTTCACACTCACACTTTAGTATCTACTACCATGTTCAAAACTGGGCAATTCGCTTCTAGTATTTCACCTGAGTATCTGCATCCACACCGTAATCCCCCCATGGACCAAATAATAAATCCCTGACTTGTTGACCAGATGCGCCTTTTTATGATTTATACCAAGTTAGCAACAGGGTTCATCTGATTTTGCGAACCAACGATTGCTCAATTTCAGCGATGCAAAGTTCCAACTACGAGACGGTTCCTCAGAGAACATATGATGTTCTATTTGCACAATCTACTGACTCTCCCAGCTACAAGGTTTTTAAAACAGTGCGTGATTAGGCGCGCTTTTGACCGGTAGGTGTTCTGGAATCCCTGCCACAATTGTCGTGCAAATGACAGCACAGTGCGCATTTATCCTGAGTCATTCACACCCACAGAGCACGACGAAAAACTATGTATTCAGTCATTCCATGTTTCGCAGAATTGAGGCACCTATTTTGCTCACTCATTCAGAATCCTTGGTATTCCTTAACCAGTTCTTGATTTACCGGACAAAGGGATTGTTTCGAGAAAGTAAATCTGGAAAACCTACGACGTGTTCTGCCAAGTCAAATTCGGCCCACTTTAATCAGCGTACATTTACTTACCTGCTTTCTACATTGCTGCTTTTCATGGAAGTCGGGTCAGTTTATGCCAACACATCATGCCAGTTTACACCAGAATCAGTTAGCTTCGAAATAATCAAAGAAGTTCCTGCTACAACAAGCTGCACACTTGTTACCTGACGTCGCAATTTCGGCAACATAGGCTAGTCCGTGAAGCTAAATTTCCTCCTCAAATCAGCACAGGGTTTCCACATCTTTCGGCTTTATGCAAAATGTTAAACCTGTTTCAGATTCATCCAGAGTGGTCTGGTAATTTGTAAAGGAAAGAGCGACCAGTGACATACACTATTGGACGCTCTNAATAAAGAAATTCAATGTTGCGTGACCCATGAAACCATTACCACACAACTCAAACATTCAGTGGACGGCATTATCACTGTCATTGTCTCCGCCTTCGGCTGTTTGCATAGCAAAATTTTGCAGATATTTTGTTTCACTCTAGGTTAATCTACTGTAGTGTGATCATGATAAAGACTTGAAATATTCTGGTTCCACGAACTATATCACTGCAAATTAATACACTTACGTATGGTGTGGGCATTTGTTCACTTAACCCGTCATTTATCTACGTTGTTCTAATCAAACGCCCTTTCTGAAAAAAAGGTAGTATCTAGAAAATCAGGAATGTATTCCAGTTCCTCATGAAGAAACTTACGTGTTTATTTGCCCACCAAGTATCACGGCATGTTTAAAATGTATATCTTGTTCTATCGAAACATTCACTGCCGGCTCTCCATTGCTCGAGCAGTTCGATAGTCTATCAAATAAATGACCAACTGTTTAAAATAGATATCCGTGATGAGTAAATGGATGGTCTGATAGTTTACAAACCCTAAAAAACTTTCAGGTGTTTCCACAATATTCTGGGAGGAAATATTGGCGCATAACGTAGTGGTTACCAGCCGAAGGAGAAAAAGTTTGCAAAACCCCAAGCTCCTCAACATAGCGACAATATTCGATGTGTCGCCGCTGGATGTGGAAATCTAGGAATCCCCCGGTTACTGAACCAGGAAATTCTGAGATCTTCTTCGGCAAGTATATTTGATCTAGCATCAATATTACGCAGGCTGCACAATAATGGACACCTTAACGTTAGAATCGTAAGTGTCCCGGTTATTATATCCCCAGAACTCGGAATAAAGCGGACCGCCAGCAGGATGCATCTGATTGTTGTATTGGTTTTATTTCAGCAAGCTGAAACATATGTAAAGGCTCATCTGGAGAAGAACTCGGACGTCTTCAGAATCTATTCGTGAGTTTGTGGGTTATTTATTATAAGGGGCATGTTAGGGCATATCTATCAAGTGCGCGAAACTATATCTACAAATTGTGCAAAGGATTGACATGGAACGGTACGTATGTCTCCAGGAGGTAATCTTTCGAACATCTAAAACTGAATTATTGTAGGACGACATTTCAATATAGCAAGATGAGCCTATCTGGGGAACTCCCACAGCAAACTGAACATGATGAGGACAGCTGCGACCATCAGGATCCTAATGATCCCACACTAGATATGCCCGGAAATTTTCTCGGTGTGAAGTAATACCTTGAATACAAGTTTTGCTCCATGCGTTGAAATTTGTGTGGATCAAAATGCATAGATTTTCTCAACAAAAATGCAGATTTCTAGAGCTACTTGTATGAACAATAAAACGGATGATTGCTAATCTTTTTCAGCCAAAGGTATGTTAAGACTATCGGAGATATATCACAAATAGTAACACGATTGTGTTTGAAAAATCCGCTTCGAACACGGTAAATAGAAATGCTACAATGGATGATAGAGTAATGATCCCTTCCATCACATGAGTTTTTTTAAGTTATACTAATTCCCGAGATTACGAGAAAAACATAACACGTAGGGATTTTCCGTAAAACAGCAACATCACATGTTATATTTCCAAAGCTCGGAAACCAACATAGGCAAGAATATGTAGTTGGATGAAACAAGTCCTGCAGGGAACCCTTGCCGCACTCAGGATCAAGGTTTCATAATTTAGGGGAAACGTGGCGGGAAGTGTGAACATCTCAAAGGAATCAGCGAAAATTTTTTACTAGGAAATCTCTGGTTAACGGAGTTTCCCGGGTTTGAATTATATTCACTACAAAGTTCGGACGATTTGGCCTTAACACTCATAGTTTGATGTCAATTTATTTTTGACCCCACTCTTCTCATTGTTGAGGATGATAACCCAGCTAGTTTGTTTCCGCTGCTGCAGTTCTGGAGAACCTCTTATTCCTGCAAACCACAGCACAAACAAATACACCATAGTCAATCCATATCGAGTGCTGAAAAACCGTTTCGAGTGACTTGATGATGTTGCGTACACTCACGGGTTGTCGAGGAGGTTTATAGAAAGCCAAGTTCACAAATCTCATGACAAACTGAAAATGATGAAGAACCGTTCCCACCGGTAAAATATGAATGAGCACGCAGCCCATAATCCCCGAAAATATTTTGCGTGAATAAATTTTTGAAACATAAACTTGTCCCCAGTCGTTTACTTTTGTCTGGATTACAATACAGAGGTTTTGTACAACAAAGGCACTCATGTATACTGATAATTGAATTGGAGACAAAACTCCGCAGATTACACCTGCAAGTCTGGTTTACTTAGGTTCCCTGAAACCGAACATGTTAAAAGCGACGGCCAATAGATTCAATCCGTAGAATACTGGTAATAACGCAGTTTAAAAATAACGTGAAGAACCTGCTGAAATCCCAGCCTAATGCCAGCTTACTTCACCTTGGTAAGGTTTCACCAGGTTGGCAAATTCTTGGATATTCTGTCCAAATGGTACTCCGCTTTAATCTCAACCAGAATGCGTTTGCTAAATAACCTCATTTGCATAAATATTCGTTTGCACACAAGACTCATCTGACTCCCAAATTCCGATAAATTGGCTGAGTGACTGAATGCATCATCAGTAAAATCCAGCATAAGCATCAGTATCAATAGTATCTGGAACATTATGGGCGTCCGAGTGCATCCACCCACTGTGCCTCCCCCTGTTTTTCAATCTGCTCTCGCTTGCTCGATAATGTTTTCAGTTTCATATGTTCACTATGATTCGTCATGCCATGTTGTGGTGCTGGTGCGCGGTAATTTTTATACCTACTTTAATATTTTGGTTAGCAAATTGAACGTTTTTTAACATTCATATTTATAATTAGTGATTCTTTTTCGCTAGCAGGCTGTGCCGATGGATCGATGTGGTAGCCACTCATTGAATTTAAAGGCATTCAGCAAAGAATGAGTAAGGTTCTATTTATTAAAGGAATTTCTGCGCTGTACAATATACATTTTGACATCCTGGAAGGAAACATGAAGTACTTCTGAGTGGCGTGTTGGACATGAAAGAACGCAGGGCGACATATCGTAGGGCGCTTAGAATAATTTTGTCTAACACACGCGGTGTCCTTTATTATACCTCTGTACCACATTGCGTAATATCTCTGGTTTTCACGATAATGCACATTCATAGCGGAAGCCGGACATTGGGAGTGCACTGGCTATTATATACTTGGTTTTCAGCCGTAACGCAATTCAAAGCACCCAGAAAGAAACACGATGACTGGGAGAAGTCGAGTTGCGGACGTAAATTTCTAACCGAAAATACGTTCTCCGAGACTAGCGAGCAATCCAGAAACACATTCATATTGATTGTGTAATGCGACCAAAATTTGGATGGCGTGCTAGGTCATCTGCCAGTCACATAATAGGACTAAAAGCTAGGCGGCTGAGAGGCTGTTTGAGCTGATTATTTTTACATTTTAAATGAGCGATGTTCCGTGACACTGTAGCTTCCGCCTGACCTGCAGGCCTCCCTGCCCAAACTCCCCCCATATTTCAGGTGCAAGATAAATGGTTTTGCCATTAATCAGGTGTCAGCTGCTTTAATTACATTACTTCTCATTGCTTCTTGATTGGATTGCTTTTGTGGTTTTACTTGCCTCATTCTTCGTTTCCGCTGCCCTGTATTTCATATACCTCTCTCCTAAAGTCCTAGTGATTTTCTTTTCCTTCCATTAGTTTTTGACAACAAATGTGTCTATAAAATTATGTGTATGCTCCTGAAAGCTCAATGAAGCCAAATGCCCATTTGGATCAACCAAACTTGCAACTTGGAAAACATTTGTTTTGCCTTCAAAACATATCACTTGAGAACTATACAAGCGCAGGCATATTAGGGGGAATCGGCTACCAGAAAATGCGTCGAAAGGGAACCGTGACCATTGCAAATTTCAGACACTCCAAGCAGAAGGACTGGCGTCTGTTTGAGCCTTTCATCAACAGTGGACACGTCCGCAATGCGCAAATATGCACAGTGATATTCTGAACGTTCTCCTGAGGTCAAGTAATGATCGATGTGACACCCGACTTGCACGTGTGCGGGGCAAATTGCATTTTCTGAGATAATACGCGCTCCGCTTCCCTGATGCCGTCGTTTAGCCGAGTTAAACGATGAGCAAATACAGAGAATTAAAAGGACGCAAACAGCCAATTTATCAGCATTTCCATACATGATGGCAACGTGAGCAAACCGGCTACCGTGCCACTGGTGTGCAATTTTTAGATAACGGCACTTGTTCGGATGATAAGATTTGTTGTAATATATGTATTTCTATCTATGCTCCAATTTCAACTGACGAGTTTCCTTATTAGCTCTGCTGGAATTATTACATCACAGTACAGAATTGTTCAGCATAAGATTTCCGATTCATTTGCTTTTGTTTATTTGGCACACCTGGATATTCTTTCAAACCTTCGCAATCTCTTTCCGATTGCGTCTGTTTGGCCGAAGTGTGGCCGTAGTGAGTAGCTTGTGCTAAGTTCATATTTGTATGGCAAATGTTTGACTATTTCGGGCTCGGCAAAGATGTAATTGAGAAAAACGTACTACTGACTGAGCCATCTGCCAAAAAATACCCACCTGGGGTTAAGGAACAGCAATGTTCTTGCAAAGGACCAGAGATTTCCATGAATATACTAGTCGTAAGCACTTGGGAGCAATGATGAAGCACACCCGTGCTACCTGTAAACACAATCTAGCCAGGAAGCGATTCGTGAACACATTGGGCTTTGCATCGACGGCAAGGGACTAAAGGACACAGAACGCCTTGTGAATTTCAAGCTGGCAACTGAGCAGGCAGCTCCCATTCGTTGAATGATATTTTTCACCAACATCAGATTTCTCCAGCCTTGCACTTGACGCGGTTCCTCTGATGATGGTTAATGTCTGGAAATAAAACGGAGTTTATGCCTTATTTATCAAGCAAAATCACGGTGAGCAAATTCTTATAACTGAGCTTGAGTATGCGCCTTTAGGCGCAGAGGAGTTTTGTTCAATGGCGAGCTTCCTATCAACAAACCGATCAATGAACGCAAATTCAAGAACCTTGTTTGAATATAAATATTTTCTCTGATCCCCCACCGGAAAAGGCGAGCGTGGTTGAGCAAATTTACGATACAGGGCATCCTTAACAGGGAACATTATCTTTCAGCAAACGCAGGCCTCTTGAAATTTACACTTTATTGTCATCTAACGAAAGAGGCCATGGCCATAGTACCGTCGCGGGGCGAAGCGACCAACTGCTTAAGTCAACTGAATGTCTCACCTCGCACGCTTCTGATATTCCCATATAAAACTCTGCCGGTGAAATAATGACTTGTGTTTTTGGTTGGATTAACTCATCTGGAGATCAGAGCTGAAATAGATATTGCCCAATATTCCATGATACCTGATTTGTTTTATCTATGGTGGATTAGATGTTGAACATCCTCGAAAGGGTATAGCGTGCAAAGCAATAAATACATATCGGGCTCAACGGGGAAAACAATGTCACCTTGTAACACAGAGCCTTCTTAGTTTTAACATCCACTGTCTTGGCGTTTGTCATTTACTGAAGTTGTGCGCAGAATAACAGATATGTTACTTAGCTACATTACGGTAGCTTGAAACATGGATACATCAGATCACAATATACGCTTGTTAAATTCAATGTGGCCCGAGCACGTTCCTAGGCCTCCTTCAGTGAGGAACTCCTGTCTTCCACAAGAATATACTTGCCATCCTGAATAGGACGAGACGTTATGCAGCACCGTAGCGTAAGATTCATCCAGGGAATATATTGGTTCAAACGTTCGTCTGCACGTACTTCGAGCAAAACTATTGTGAGTGCGCTTTACGCAACATCTATGTCACAAAACCACATGGTCGACAGTTTTCCTGGCCAGTGATTTCCATCCGCTCAAAGGAGCTCCTTCTATAACTAAACCTTGTGGTGTCAAAACATATCACTTGTTGACGTCTCGGCCACAGCACAAAAATGTTGAGCACAAGACTTCGGATTCTTTCGCCTTCCTTTATTTGGCAAACCCGGATATTCTTTCGCAGCTTTGCGATCTCCTTTCAATTTCGTTGGTTTGGTTGGAATGTGGCCGCAATGAGTAGCTTGTGGTAAGCTCAAATTTACGGAGCACATTGCAGTCTCAGCAAAAGTGTCACTCGGAAAAAAATCGCCTCTATGTTCTTGGGAGAGATCGGGTATTTCCATGAATATACTAGTCGCGAGTATTTGTAAGCAGAGAGGAATAGCATCCATGTAAATATAAATTAAGCGGGAAGCAATTCGAAAACACATTGGGATTGAAGACGATGGCTTGAGAAAAAACAACGCCGCGATTTGTGTGAATTCCGAGCTGGTCACTATGCTGGATGATCACATTTATAGGCTCATATTTTTATATGGAACGTCTGATTTCTTCAGCATTGCACGTGACGCGGTTCAGACGATGACGATTACTTTCTGGATTTGAAGAAAAATTATGCCTCATTTGACGGATAAAGTAGCGGTAAGTAGAAATTCATAACTGAGCCAAACCATGCGGCTATTGGGAGCGGGGCGTTTTGCGAAATGTCCAGCATTCTATAAATAAACCTTCCCACCAAATAGTTCGATGAACGCATATTCAACAACCTGGAGTAATGCAAAATATTACCCCGTATTTCAACCGGAAACGACAGCCCTGGCTAGGCAAATTCACTGTTATGCGTGATGGTATATTTCAGCCCAAGCAGGCCTCTTTGAATGTACAAAACTTGTCGTCTAACGGAAAAAATCGTGACCCCAGTCTGTCTCTGCGCCGAGCGAGCAATTATCTGACCACAAACAAGAAGGATGTGATATTAAAGCAAATGATTGTCTCACCATCCACACTTCTGATAATTCGATATATAAATCTGCCAGTTAAATAATGACTTGTGTTTTTGGTTGGATTAGCTCTCCTGAGAATACGATCATAATTGGGAATTGCCAAATATTCCTAATCCACCTGATTGTTTCTATCTGGGGTGGACTAGAAGTTGGTCGTCCTCGAAAAGGTAGAGCATGCAATGCAACATGTGCTTATCGAGCCAAGCTGGGATGATAATAGCACCTGTTAACACAAGTCCTTCTGAGGTTTGAACACCCTCTGTCTTGGCGTTTATCATCTGCTGAATTCGTGCTTACTTAATTAGCTAGTTTAGTTAGCTACTTCGGTTCCTGGAGGATAAAAGATGTGTAGCACCAACTGTCACCGTCGTTCCGCAAGACTGTCAAACTTTTTTCTCATGCATTACACAGCAACAAATACTGCAATTTTAGGAAAGGAATGTAACATGTAAAATTTCCATGTATTCAATAATATGCCAGCCGTTTCTCATTTTTTGTAAAGCGGTTAGGTCAAGCGTTTGCGTTGTTGACGATCACTCTGCAAACAACCCTGCCGCAACGGGTCGGTTTTTACGAATGATAGTTATTAACCCGTGATACGCGTGATGATGAGCATCGAGGATGATGAAAATGACAGTTTTTGAAATATTTTGCATGAGTTCATTTCCAACACCTCCAACTTAAGAAATGGTGAACAAACTAGTTGAACTTCCTTTTAATGACACTTAAACCGTACACCAGTTTTCGCTGTGGTATGACGAGACTTGATGAACGGATTTTGCGCAACTATACACTGAAAGGCACGGGATATCTGGACGGAATTTTATTCCGTGTGATATTCAACATCTGTGCATGTCTCCCAAATCTCGCGAATTCCTGCTAGACATGTAACGGGAAAACATCCTGCTGGAAAATTGTTGAGCATAGTGGTTAATGCAGTGTGTGTGCAGGGTCCGGTTTTCGAACTAATGTGGCCAGATTTTGCGTCACATTTTCATTGGATCCTCGGTTGGCCACTGCTGGATGCAGTGTGCTCAGTTAAGGCGGTGCATTTTTTCTCATAGAATAATCCGGGTTTGTGAAGATTTGAAGACTTTGAAAAAGGTCGGACTTGCAAGTAAAAAGGATTATTCACTAGATGTCGAAAGTCACTCCGCAGTTTCTACCTAATTAGAAATCAGCTGAGCAATTAAGTTAACCAAAATATCAAACTATCAATCCGCTGATGAACGTTGCGGTTCTGAGTCCCGCGGAAATTTTTGATGGTCAATTGACAGTTTCAAATCTCGCGCGGATGCACCACGGATCCCCGTCGACAGTTAGGAACATCATCACCGCAGTTGGACCAGTGGAAAACACACTGCGAATGCCTCAAAACAGACATATATTGGTATGTCCACCAGGGAAGTTGGAAAATAGATACAGGAAGCCAAGTGTTATGAGCACATTTGTAAGACGTCTTTGGTTGGGAACTCCTGTCTTCAACAAAAATAATCTTGCTATACTGAGAGAGACGAAACGTTATGCAGCACCATATTGTAAGAATCATCAGGTGATTATATTGTTTAAAACGGTCAATTGCGCGGACATCGCGCAAAAATAGCGTGAGTGCAGTTTCCACGACATCACTTCCACAAGGGTGCACGGTCGATAGTTTTCCTGGTAAGTGATTTGTATCCTCCCAAGAAGCTCATTCTACAACTGGAGATTACGTTGTCAAAACCTATCACTTTTTGGTACGTCTAAATTTGGGAGGCGATTTATAGCGGGCGTCCTTGTGTATACCTGAAGAATGCGGACAGCTTTGTCTTATGTCCCCGGAAGAAAGAAAAATGAGATATTATTTTATTTGTAGGTCGATCTATGAGCACCTGTTATCAGTTGTCCGAAGAAACAGGCCGCCGAACAGTATCGAAGAAAGATTAGTGAAAAGATGTCCTCCATATCTTAGACAACGCCATTTAAACAGCCAACAGCCATTGATACAGAGGGCGCCATTTTCGGTTCCCCTTCTCACTGAGAGGCAACTTTTGAAAAAAACGAGAATAATGCCAAAGCTCTTCACACAGCCTGTGAGAAAACCTGTGGAATGACCACTATGAAAAAACGTGCTCCAAAACGCATCGAACAACTTCCAATACACCAGGGTGAGTCCGGTAAAGTGCTGAAACTGCTTGCTGCTCTCTCAACACAAATGTCTTGGAACACAACAGATTCCACAGTTACGCAAAAGCCTTGGATTTTTTTTTCAGTGTCGTTCAATCATGCTGTCATAATCAACGACTCCAATTGTTCCGTCGTCAAACAACTTTATTTTGAAATCGGAAAAGCTATTCTACTACATGCTTAGTGTCAAGAGTTAGGAGCTTAATTCAACACTAACATGCAGCCAAAAAGCTGGAACCAGCTCACGAAACACTTTATAGAACAATGTGATACCACACAAACACAGTTCACTAAAATCACGTACGCCAGCAGTGAGAGAATTTGTCCATAATCATTAAAGTATCGCTGGCCATACATGCTTGCGTCTAAAGGGCATTTTTCTACACTTACAAGTTTTAGTATGGAGCTCTAAAGGAACGCAAATTTTCCAGGTAAGCGAGCATACGCCCCCTCAACAATGACTGCGCCTTCATACACATTCAACCAAATTAATTCAATTATTATTTCGAGTATTTCGAAATCAGAGGCACATAGGCCTTCTACATGAAGAAAATAATGTGTAAATTCCCAGGATAAACTGCGGAATATTCACTGTGTCCACTAATTCTAGCAGGATCTCCAAGAGCACGATAATTTCGGTCAAATGTTTGTACCGAATAGATAGCTCGAAAACGTAGCATGTCGTCTTGAGGAGGCCTTTGGTAGTTGTGAAATGTAACCCACGGTAACATCAAGCCACAAATATATGTCTGTACCTCCTGGTTAGGTCCTAAGTTTTCAACAACAAAGTGGGTGAAACATAAGCGGAGATCTGTAGAGACAGCGTGCTCGGTGACCCTTCCAAGTTAACGAAAAATGCAGAGGCTGGTGCTCATGCTAGGTGCTGGGTTTCGCGTCTCAGATGACAGCTGAGAGGACTTCTACGATTTTTGGGTTTTGTCCTGGAAATACACCGATAAACTTTATTGCTCTTTCAGGCTAGTGAAAGAGAATAACTGGGGTGAACATTTCACACTTTTTGGGGTCCATCTTAGTTATCTCATATTACAGCAATAAATTTAAGTTTTTCAAAAGGTGTTATAAGAACGACCTTATAATGCATGCGAGGGGAATCGCTTTACAAAATATTCATATTATTATGACAATTCCCCATTCCGGATTGGGATGTGGCATCTATACGACTGTTGGGAGAACACTGTTGGTATTTATGATGTCCCCTGACCAAGTCACAAGACCATGCGGCCAATTCGCGTTGTCCGTCACAACTGTATACAATAGGCATTGCAGTCGCCTTTAGTCAGCGAAACTGAGAAATGAAGCCATCCCACTTTGGGTGTTATGTATGATCTGAGGTCTTTTGAATTTACTGATATTGAAGTACGTGTACGTTGTGTTAAATAGCTAATTTGTTGATGTGGATACACTAGTGGAAGCTAATGAAATTGTCTGAGAAATACTTGGGTTACTTGTATAGGTTAGCGAAGAATTGCAGTGATTTTTGGGCAAATCTACGATGGTGGTCTTGCCATCTAGACCAAGCCTGTGCACATGTTTATTGCACACTGATAATCCGAGTTTTCCATAGGAAGACAATCGCACAAAAGCGACTGGTAGTATTGCCATTATACCGACAGGGGCTTTCTTCGGTTTGAACTTGCTACCGCGGACGATTGCCACGGGGTAGAGTTGGAAATACTGCCAGTGGGTTTGGACAATCACGTGGACGCGTCGCACTTGGGATTCAAAAGCAATGTCAATCGTCGGTTAGAGATCGCAGTCCACCAAATATAAATTGTTCAATCCAGCTCGATGACCTTGGCATTATATCATCTCCTGATTTCGAATCTTGACCGCGTATGCAAAAGGGACACGAATAATTCCCGACCATGGTCAATAATTTGAATTGTTTACATTCAGGACTGTTTGACGGAACTGGGACCTTGCCGGCTACTTCGTAGAAAGAAGTGAGAAGACGTTGCGTGTCCCGTCGTACCAAGCTCTCCGAACGATTGGCGCATTCCACAGGCAACAATTTGTGCTTCTTATTTTTTTTCTGATACTCCCTCCTTATAAGAAAAATATATCCATAACGTCTGGCACAGACTGACGCGCAAAAGTCCTCGGATTTGGGCACACTAACGCCAAAATCCTCATATTATTATTATTGTTATTATTATTATTATTATTATTATTATTATTATTATCGGTGCACACGCACACTGTATACCAATTATCACTTGAAACATCAGTGGTGCATTCTGGTAGCAAGATTTTCCTCGTAAGTTGCAAAGGGAAGGGAATTATTGGAGCGAGCCACGTGGCAAGACGACTTACTCGTGGTCAGGGTGCGTGGAATGCGCGGTAATCGATTACGTATTTCGCAGAAGCATTTGAAGTATCGAGGGACTAAGATAAACGCTGAATTCGAGAACAGTTCAACAAACCGGGGAAGCCCTGGAAGAGGATGGTTCGTTTGTAGAATGACATTGCACTGCGGCTTAAGTCCGTCCACATGTGGAAGTAAATAAACACTGATTGAACAAATTCTCCAAACACCGCCTCTGTCATGCAATATTCTGAAAACACATCTTGAAACAAGTCATGTGAGGATTAGTTCCACTTCTTGCACAGTCCAGTGACTCCAGGCGGAGCTGAGCAACCCTATTCGTCGGAACGCTCTACGTCACGGATAATCTCGCGCCTCACTATAGTACAGCGAGTTCACAGGAGAGACTCAAGGGGCTCACATTTACCACGACCGCAATAACCATATTTTAATTTATTTTCTGTCAGTGGCTTTTTGGATTACGCACTCACGATAACTCACGAGCTTAAGCGTTGCTATCCTCGCATCTAAATCGCAATTTTAGTTATTCGGAGGCCTGCGGTGCAGTCGACTGAATCGACAGGCTCTTCTACTGGTATGTTCCATCACTGAGGTGTTTCGAATATTTGTCAAAATCAAATCTCCACTGTATTATCGGAAACGCGACTTCTGAAAAACACGGAGACCTCAGCTAAAGGTTCCATGCATGAAATTGTTTTCGTAGACAGCAGCAATTCTCATGCTATGCAGTGACGGGAAAATTAAGAGAGATTGAGGATCGTTAAATTCCTCGTTTCTGTATGTTCACTGACAACATTCTGGTGTGTATCTGGAAAGCACCAGCATATACTTTCTTTGACATGCCGTTGAGAATAATGTTACAATATTGTGGTTAACCTGTTTTGTCTCTTTCTGTCACAAGGCGCGCAATATGCCTCATAACACAGGGAGAAAATGAGCTCGGACATGCGATCACGGAATAAGTTATCACTATGTAAAATGATAAATTAAAAACTTTTGCTCATCTTGGGCGTTATATATGCGCAGTTTTTATTGTTACGTATGGAGTCAATCTACAAAGAACATGTGTGTCCATTGAGTGATGCATCAATCTATCGGTTGACGAAGCGAGCACTGTTTTCAATAGACTATCCCGAACACAGCAAATGAGTATGGGGAAATATGGCACCCTCGGTGATTTCCGTTTAGTCTGAAATATACAGTCAATATTCTGGCAACCATGCTTGCTTTTTTGAGATTGTCAGAAAGGGTGCCCGGATTGTAAGCAGCGCGAAGTGATTGAGGAATGTTTGCCCATTTTTTTCCTTTTCTTTGGTTGTACAGCAGCGAAAAATTATTGTGAAGCGCTGACGGAGGGATAACCATTGGACGCACAAACATACCACAAATAAATTGGGATCCCAAGTGGTCTTGAATACTTGAAGAGTTGCGCAAAATATATTAAGTTCCCAAGGACACCGTTTGTTGTGAATATGCAGATTACCAATAGCACAAATCGTGGTTCTCAGCGGAGTTTTGCCTTGATGCGTATTGGCTACTACTTGAGGTTTCGTCACAATACAAGCATTTAAGGATTCCAAAAGTTATCAACGGTCGAAGTCTGATTTGTAATCTCACTACTGCCTAAAATTAATGTGTTGCAATGCTAAAGCACGTGTTCCGTGAAAGTGTAGGCCAGGAATATTGAAAAACAATTACATTTATTCATGTGGTGGCCATAGTTGTTCAGAAATAAAATGGTATAAAGCAAGTATATACATCAACCAGTAGACCACGTCGTTGTCATTTCGATATGCACCTGAATGATCACAGACAAAGGTAAACGCCACTTAAAGTGATGCCGCGTTATATAAGCCATGAAAGTTCGATGGCGCATCAAATTTCTCAACACTAATTTATCAGTTGCATTCCTCAACGCTTGTTCTCTTTCGATTCCTCTTGAATTTATCCGGTGTTTCGACTAAAATGTAACTTTTCCCAAGTGAATCAGAACTTCCGCAACTTTGAATATTTGGACGGAGTAACAAATAAAGCGCTTGGGTTTGAGCCTTTCGTATTTTTATCCATATTTCGGGCTAACAAACAAGTTTACTTACTTCGTTTTGCGACATATTCTGCTGTAGGTAGAAGCTGTATCGTTGGTTTGGTAGAATAAACATTGTGCAGGATGACGACATCGATGTTAGTTTGTGATGGGAGTTTTCCGCGGCGAAATATTTTCCGTTTGTTGCCCACTGGAACTATATGTTTGAGGCAAATGGTTTTGCCTTGTCACGCATGCGTACGGGCTTTCTAGCCGGCTTATGCGGATTTGCGCAAGGTAGCTGTTTTCTGGTGAAACCCTAAAGTGGTGAAACGCTTTTAGATGTATATTCGGCCGTAAAATCTGCCTAGCAGGTTTCGAGTAGTTCACGTAATGATCTCCATGGGTGCGCGCAAGCCCCCTATTGATCTTCCTGCAGTGCGTTATGCTTAAGTGAAAGTGCTCGATACTCACTATTTCGTTCCACTCAGTCAAATCTATCTCGAAGATTCCTGCCAATGAATTTGATTTTCTATTCTGCGAAACGGATTGGGTGATGAACTTGAAAGTTTCCTCCGTCAGTATAGCAGATTTATTATCAAAACCCGTGACACATTAACCTGCCGTTTTGGCATGTACGCTTGTGTGAACAAGGTGGGTACCGCCTGTTCAGTTTACGCGGCGAAATTTTGAGGATAAATAGCTTGGCTAGAATAAAGCATATCAATAACCTCCCCAATCTATTTATTTCCGGCAAACCGCCGAGGTTTTTTCCCCGGGTAAATGTCATTTAATATTCTGTATTTCGTAGGACACAGAAAACTTGTTGTTTATGCTTGTGCGCAAACTGCCGAGCTGGCTGAAACATGCGCGCAAGAGCTGCTGATTTCCCCGAAACGAAAGCCAAATCAACGGTTATAGTTTAAATAATCGACCACAAATTTAGCAGTTTGTCTGGGAGTATGCATCAGCAAGGTCTTAATAAAACGAGGCCTCCTTGCAACATTTGGACACCAGTGCCTCCTCACTAGCATTTCAGCTTCTCGAGTAAAACAAAATCATGTGTTTGGTTACTTATATGCCGTGGAGTAGTCCATTTTATAGGCACTTCATTGGTTAAATCCGCCGGGTCATTTGTACCATTGTCGTTTGTCGGCCAGACTGTGCTATTTTGAGCGTTCCCCCATTGCGTAATTTGCCACTGTGGAGCCGCCGCGTATTGGGATTCTCTAATAAATGCCGGCCATCCACTTGTAGTGATAGTAAAATAACTGTCGTGTAACATCCAAACTGTAGCGTGCGTCAATTATGATTTTCGTTTCACGTATGCATCACCAAGGTTAGTCTACTTGCGATTATAAGCCCTACTGCGGGTGGTTAGGATATTATAGAAGGTACCCCGGTATTTTTGAATGCCACTATATTTCAACAATCGCAAATACCAAAAAGGATATATGTTACCACAAGTATTGGAATTTCCGGAATTCGGAAACTCGGGTTAAATGGCTGCGGCTGGTATTTAGTTGGTCATCTGGTTTCATTTTCTTTCTGGAAGCGTCCCCCAACCAGAGTGATTAAAATGTGTTTTTCCATGATCCATCTTTTCCCAGTTGCCACTTACCAGATAAAGTGACTGCGGGTTGGTCGGTTTAGTCTTCTCAACAAACAATGACAGAATTTCTGATTATTTATCGAGGTTTGTTTTATTTTGGTTGGTGTGAGCATAGACAACGGAAGCTCTCAGTGTCGAAGTCTGAGACCACCCTTTGGCTCTCTATCCTGGTGGGAGTTCAGCTAAGCTTCTCAAGTTCCTCCAACAGCCAACGTTCCACAAACTTCACAGATGCCCATCGGCTGCTGTCTTCATTGAAGGCAACAGTCAAAAACTCAAGCAGGCTTTTGCCGACATCGCTGAGGGGGAAAATGCCGGCCTTGAATTTTTACTGGTTATGTGCATCCGCTAATGAAGACAAAAAGTTAAAGACAGTCAATTTGCCGTAACATTTTATGAGTAGAAACACTTTGCCCACAGTAGCCTTGATAATGTCCACACCGTGACTCTACAGGACCCTCCATAAAAATTGGATTCAATCACGCAGAGCATTGTGGGGCAATTTAATGATTGATGCGTCTTAGAGGGCACTTGGTTGCACAGGATTGGTAGACTAGTCCAAACGTCGTCGCAAACCCAAATAGTTCCAGAATTTTGGATTCACTAAATGTTGTCCTGTTTCTTCGAGAGAGCTTTGTCAAATCGGAAACAATTTACCTTTCAAAAACCCGTCTCTTATGTCAAGTAGAGTAAAAGCCATTCTAGGCCACAAATGCGATGTATTGGGTGCATCTGCAGCAAATGTTTATGCTTGTTATATATGAGCTTTTTGTTTTCGTTTGCGCCCTTAAACGACTATTGTTAAACGTGGAAACAATTCTGTAGTAGTGTCAGCTGGTACTAGTCGTGCTTCAATTAAAATTGCTGGATTGATTCACGTAGACCGAAATTTCGAGAGTAAATCCCTGCGTCGCATTGGATATGCATGCAGAAGAGGCTAACCTGAGGAAATCACAACGCATTTTGCATCCTTCCGCCTTGTGGATTAGCGCCTGCCAAAGGAACTGTTCATTGACGTGTGCGGTGGTTAGGACTTGAAAACCGTAACATGGTAATACGCATGTTAGCGTTGTTTATGGTTCAGGAACGTCTGCAATCAATATACGCTACAAAGCTATGATTCAAAAAAAAATCAAACAGCTCTAGAACCCATTCTTTGTTACCTTATGACCAATAGTTCTATAAAACCACTGAAATGCACGAGGTACATAATATATATTGTTACCAGGAGACAAGAGTAAGCACGACTGCTGATGACGCAGTTCGAAATGACCCAGAAAACATTAGGAGCGGTTAAACGTTTTGTAAGAAATGACAACTATTTCATGTCAGATGCATGAAGCCAGAAGCTTGAAACATGGCCTGCTACAGCAACCCGTGTCCGTCCTCACATGAGAATTAGAAATGGCCCATAGCCCTGCAAATAAAAAGAAGTGAAGGAAGCACTCTCGTATTTTCAATGGCTTTGATGCACAACACGAGAAACCTAATGTTTGTAAGGCAGCTTAATAATTTCAACATGTGCACACGGACAAAAATTGGCTGCCAAAGGACAAATCAGCAAAATAATGGACCCTAAACCGGTATTCCATCAAAGAGCTCATTATGGAAGATATAGAAAATTTAGCACGAGACATTCTGCATCGGCGCGCCATGAAGATGAATAAAAGCCTGCTAAGATAGCTGAATCAAGCAAGCAGAATTTAAGTGCACGCATGTGGGAAGGATGTACTTTAGTGTGCGTTATGAAGACGAAATTTGTTTCGCAGAAAATCGGAGCGTCCTGATTTTGTCTACGGATTAGGCGCAAGAGCCGTTTTAGGTGATGAGGCGCCCAAGCGATTTGTGATGATTTACATAATACGTTTTGGTGTGAACTTTGTAATTAAATATGACCGTGTAAGGTTACTACCGTGCATATCCACCGTAGCGTTGTTCATTGGTGCAACTTGGCTATCATAAAATCCGTTTATTGTTCTGATATAAGCTTCCACAGATAGTGTCCTAGGCCTCTGATTAAAGAGAGCACTTGCTTGTGAATTAGGCGATGCCTCGTTTCAGCTCCTGTTTGCCGATAGACTACGCCATAAACTGTGGCAGCCAGATTGTCTCACTCGAGGATGTGTGTTTATACAATAGATGCCATGTCGGGAGAAGACATCCTGTGTGCCTCTTGTTGTGAACGGTGCTTTGTCATAATCAGAACACCTTCGGTTTTCCCGAATACTACCTTAACAACTTTGGCTTGAAATGTACGGAGGTCAGGTAACTGCGGTCAATAGTTTCAAGTTTTAATCACTGTGGTTCTCCTTGTCGGTGTTATGGCAATGTAAACTACTGGATACAGTAAACGCGGTCCGAATATTGTAGAAACAAACGCCAACCACTACGCAATTTGCTGAGCAAACGTGACCGACATGCTTAGTAGATATTACTTACGCTGCCACGCAACCGTTTGCTGTTGAGCATTACTTATCTGGAAAAGCGGAGTACTCGAAACTTCATAGCAATTGTAACCCACTCAAGTAACTGCATGGTCTTTACACTTACTTGACGGCCAAGCTAACGAATAGCCAGCCCGGAATCCATTGAGTGAGCTGTCGTCGAGCTAGTGTGCAGGAAAAATGATGCGCCAAGAAACGGGAAGATATACACGAACCGAAAAATTTGCAAGTCTGTGCAAGATTGGTTTTGACTTATTCCAAAACATTGCCTTCTCCTTTACGGAGTGTTATGCGTAGATTGTGCAATAATCCCCCGAAACGAAGGTACGGGATTCGCTCATCACAAATTTGTTGAGGGTTTAGGCTAGAAAATATCTCTAAATTATTACGGAATTCGGGCGTTGCTCTCCGACAACAACGCATGACAAGGCCACCTTCAGTCGGGCGATTTGCAAGGTTAATTTATTAACTGCTATATAGTTGTAGATCTACCAACGAAGGTGTTGGGAACAATTAACTTTAGGTTCCGTTTATGTCATAAATCCACGAATGTTTGCTTTCAAAGGGTTATGGAAATTTTGCAGATATGTTAACATGTCAGGAATTTTAATTGCTACAGGTAATTATTTAAGCAGTGTAACTGAACGACTGTTTCTTACCTGTTTATAAAACAGGATATACTATTATAGCTGACGCCCATATTCACATATATGTGGTCGACTCGTCTTTTATAACAAGCGCCTTCTCAAGCCATTTCTGTGGGAATGATTTTGTTGACTGTCGGTTTGCTGTCACAATTTACGGTTGACCTTCAAATGCTTGCAGTAGAATTTTGACAAATACGATATGGCGAATGTTTTGTTGCTCATGTAGTTTGAGCTGCTGTCGTGTGGAACAGTCATTTTTACTAAACTTTGCAGCATTTGAAGATTTTGGAATAGAGACAGTTGAACGTGAGGCCTTTGCAAACTACTTCGGAGTTGAGAAAGTACTCTTAGTAATTATAAAACCATATAGTTACCACCTACCTCCGCCTTCGGTAATTGCTAAAAGTTAGAATTTAAAATATAAACATCAAAATAGGAAAAAGGTACCAATGATATGTGCAAGCACGTGCAACTTATTAGTGTACAGATCAGTCTCAAAAGAAAACTGGTTTGCATATAGTCCAGGTGTGCATGTGGATGTACATGTTGTTTTTCCGAAAGAACAGAATACCAAATGCTATTTTCGATGAAATTAATAAAACACGTAAACCTGGACACACCAGCTTGGATTCGTTAGGTGAGCACTGGAATCAAAGCCGTCAGAATAGTATAAGGCAGAGAATATGTAAACATCACCAACTGTGGTGCGACGTCCAATCAATCCAAAGACAGGTGGGGGCATTCACCATTGGAATATGCAGTCCGTTCATACGATGTCATCACACATAATTTGCACTGATCCACTTCAAAATGCTCACATCCGCATAAGCGTTGGATTCGATGACTGGTGCACACATAATTCACCATACGAAGTGCCGGTCTGCAAGTTGATCGCTTGAATGAAGCGCCATCACAATATGAACGACGCTTGCTTCTGGTCCTGCCGCCTTCAGTGAGTATTCTTTCATCAGGTACTAGGGTCAGCTTCAGGCAACCAAATATCAGCTCCATTAAAAAATGCCTCCTAAGTTACGACAACGCATTTTAACATTTCACCTCGCGGTGGGTGTGTGAGTTTAGGATTGAAAAAAAAGACTACCAAGATTACTTGTGCCTTTAAGGAAGAAACAATTTGTGCATATTAAATTCCATGATGTTATTATTGACGTGAGAATTCTGGAAACACAGTTGTCGAAAGCTTTTTGGAAGATTACAATGGTCAAAAGCTCGTTCGTTCAAATATCCCTCATTAGTTTGGAATTATACTGAAAGTGCACGGAATGTATCACATTTGCTGCTCACGTCGATACAAGCAAAAGAAGTGACGTAAAGGACTCTTGATTTTGACCACACAGCTACCCATCTCCATGGGTAAGCGCCGGCTGCAGGAACGTGATTGTTTATTGTGAACTAATTGTTATCAGATTTGATGAACTTTTCATTTACTTCTAAATAGGGCACTTCGCTCACTGAGGGCTTCAAATGAAACGTTAGCCTCATGAATCTGGTAAATTTCAACTTTTGTAGCAAACAGCTTGTGACGTTGGGAAGCGATCAACTGATCAATCAATAACGCACGCGTGGAGAAACCAGCAATCTGCGAACCGAAACATTAATATAGTAGCTCACCGGTGATTCCTGTAGACAAAAAAGTGTAAAAAATTTTTGGTATTTAAAGCATCATTAAAACTCTCAAAAAATGCCGGAAAATTGTCAAAACCGCGTTTTTTCGCCTGGAAAGCGTTTCTCACACACCAAGATACCATTGTTGATAGCATAAATCAGGGTGAAGAAACGTTCGTTCTTTATGTTTTGTTGGTAAAATTTATAACTTTAGCACATTCCACTGGTAGCAGTTTACTTCAGATTCATTACAGGCATATTGATGCATTAAAATCAAACGACAATATGTTTTTTGTGACAGAACACAATATCTTTTTAACCGTGCGCTCTTTATGTATATTTGGCGGATTTGCGATGAATTTGCGCAAATAGTGACACCTTTCTCGCATGAAACGCGAATATCGAAGAAGAGCCGAACTTGGTAAATCACTTCCATCTGTGCGACCCCATAAGCCTACGCACGACGGCCTCAACAAATTTACCGTTTTCGGGTAGAAATACGTATCTAAAAAACAAGTGTTCCGATGTTATTATTGACGTGAGAATTCTGGAAACACAGTTGTCGAAAGCTTTTTGGAAGATTACAATGGTCAAAAGCTCGTTCGTTCAAATATCCCTCATTAGTTTGGAATTATACTGAAAGTGCACGGAATGTATCACATTTGCTGCTCACGTCGATACAAGCAAAAGAAGTGACGTAAAGGACTCTTGATTTTGACCACACAGCTACCCATCTCCATGGGTAAGCGCCGGCTGCAGGAACGTGATTGTTTATTGTGAACTAATTGTTATCAGATTTGATGAACTTTTCATTTACTTCTAAATAGGGCACTTCGCTCACTGAGGGCTTCAAATGAAACGTTAGCCTCATGAATCTGGTAAATTTCAACTTTTGTAGCAAACAGCTTGTGACGTTGGGAAGCGATCAACTGATCAATCAATAACGCACGCGTGGAGAAACCAGCAATCTGCGAACCGAAACATTAATATAGTAGCTCACCGGTGATTCCTGTAGACAAAAAAGTGTAAAAAATTTTTGGTATTTAAAGCATCATTAAAACTCTCAAAAAATGCCGGAAAATTGTCAAAACCGCGTTTTTTCGCCTGGAAAGCGTTTCTCACACACCAAGATACCATTGTTGATAGCATAAATCAGGGTGAAGAAACGTTCGTTCTTTATGTTTTGTTGGTAAAATTTATAACTTTAGCACATTCCACTGGTAGCAGTTTACTTCAGATTCATTACAGGCATATTGATGCATTAAAATCAAACGACAATATGTTTTTTGTGACAGAACACAATATCTTTTTAACCGTGCGCTCTTTATGTATATTTGGCGGATTTGCGATGAATTTGCGCAAATAGTGGCACCTTTCTCGCATGAAACGCGAATATCGAAGAAGAGCCGAACTTGGTAAATCACTTCCATCTGTGCGACCCCATAAGCCTACGCACGACGGCCTCAACAAATTTACCGTTTTCGGGTAGAAATACGTATCTAAAAAACAAGTGTTCCGTTTCATTCAGATAGCATTTTGGGTAACTAACAAAACTGCTAGAAAACGGCATAAACATTTTTACTGCGATGCGTGTAAGTGTTACAAATTTTGGTTGCCAGATAATCGAACAGCACAAACAATGTGTTTTCGGCGACGTCACGGCATTGCTTGCAACAAATTATCTGTGACCCAAAGAGTGCCTGATCCGATAGATACAATTGCACAGACTCAAAGAAGTTTACTTGTTCTTATCCAACAAAAGGTATACAAACACATTACTGTTAAGAAAACTATCAATCCTTATCAATCAGTGGCGTTACACCAATTGCTACTGACGTACGTTGCAAATTTATTTGGTTTATTTCACATAAATTTCGGTCTACCACTCATCTTGTTCCTTAAGTCATGCCGCCAAATTCAAATCAAAAGAAAGATTCAGTTACCAACCCCTGGGCACTGCAGCTACTGTCCGTTTTATATATTTTGTACCTGTGATTCAAAGACTAAGGTTAATTAATCAGTACCTATCCTCCGTTAAAAACACGCACTCACTGAATCGTCTAAGGTTGCCTACCGGAGGATATGTTGGAGATTTTTGTGTCAACCCGCTTCAAACACTGTATATGATTCCGTCCATTTGAACAACTGAACAGGATGACTCCGGAACGAGAGGACGTGATAGACGATAGTGCGAAAGCAACTCCAAATCTAAGCGTCCGCGGCTTAACCATTTATTTATCAGTGCTTCGATAATAAAGTGCAAATTTAAGTATCCAAGCAAACTGCGTAATTCAAATTGCTGCTAAACTATATGCAACTGTAAGTTCAACGACAAAATATCATTTCCTTACACTCAGGATTATAGTGGGCAGCGAAAGATTCCTTGAAAAACTAAGTGTAATTTTGGGCTACTTAAAAAACTTGGTAATCAAAAGTTTAAAATTATACGAAAAAAGAGAAAATTAAAAAAAATAAAAATTGAAAATTGATATAAAATTAACGAGCACCATTAAGTTGCATTCTATGAGCTAAACCACATGTTAACAAGGCGAAATTTATTTGCATCCCATTTTTCCGAGAAAGCACAACAAGTTTCCTTTTGCTTGGTCGGCATTTGTGGGCACTTTGCGTGTATGGATTTCATGCGTTCACAAGATAAGATCTATCTGAAATTTCGTGCTACTACCACTGTCTTCTATTTCTGAGAAGCACGGTCACAAATATAAAAAGTGCGCACTGATCGCTTTGAAAACACCGAATTAAAATTGGCCGCAAATAACCAAAAGCCAGTTTTGACCCAAAACCCGAGGAATACCCTGAAAAAAGTGGACCCTTATGCAGTCCGGCATAACAATAAGGGGACTCAATCTCCCCGCCAAATTCAGAGGTTATAGGCCTGCGTATTGAAAGCCAGGATGTGTGCCTCAGGCTACTGATTTAAGGAGGATTTTTGACTATCGCACCAACTGAAACCCTGTGGATATATTTGCTTATTTGTTTGCAGTGGGTGTGTCTAGGGCTTCAGAATGTTCAGTTGAGCTATTAATAATTGTGCGGCAGTGGACATTTGTTTAATCACATGCAGACAATTGTTGGGCAAAACATGAAACTAACCTTTATTTGCTACATTAACGATTCAGTGTTGACGATTATGAGGCGAAGTATTATGGCGTAATATTTACAGAATAAAATGCAAGTCACAGAAACTGACATACTAATTTAGACGATTCGATGGCATTATTCCAGCCAAACGAAAACATGACATGAAACTAACCTTTATTTGCTACATTAACGATTCAGTGTTGACGATTATGAGGCGAAGTATTATGGCGTAATATTTACAGAATAAAATGCAAGTCACAGAAACTGACATACTAATTTAGACGATTCGATGGCATTATTCCAGCCAAACGAAATAGTCTTTCTCAGTTTAATCCAGTGGACACTTGGTGTGCTGGTAATGCGCTTTTGATTATCGACCGACGCGCCCAATGCGAGTGAGAAGTCTTCAATAATGAATGCAAGGGTTATTGCTGGAATATTACAAATTACGCTTATCGAACGAAGTAGCGGTTTGGAATTTTTGATGAGAAATTTTAAACTCTGAAAATGTCGTGTGGTCTACGGCTCCGTGAAAATTGGTTGTGGATTGTTCCCTTTGAGTTGCGTAGCTCAGATTTCCAAATTTTGTTCCCAAAATCGAATTTGGCTATTTGCGGACTACCGGTAACTATTCCAGAACAAGCCCGAATTTACGTGCCATTCCTGTGTTCAGGATTTGCACTTCTATATTTAATAAAATGACGCGCAGGCAGTTAATTATTTCCCCTTTCCGTCCACTTAATTTATAAATGCAATGGAACCCAAAAAATGTTGGCAAGCCCACAAACTGTTATTCAGTATTATGCTTTAATTATCAGCTGAGTACTTTTTGATTTCGCGTAGTACTTCAAAAAGTGCCGGTCTTAGTTTCAGAATTCCGTGATTCAAAGAGCTACTTGCAAAATTTTAAATGGCTGTATTGCCGGTTGAACGGTGCTTCCTGCACTGCTGATGCTTACAAGACAAAGAGTCCTCCTTTGGTTGTTCTGAACATATTGCTCGACGAAATACTGCAGCATGTGGACCAATTTCCATTGACAGAAACATGTGAGGCTCCAAGAAAATAGACCTATTTTTCCAGTAGTTCAGTTAACACGCTCCACGTTGGTGCTGAAATTTGGTACAGACGGGATGACATTGAATTATGTGTGGTTACCGCATATGTTCAACACTTACTACTTGATTCTGGTGAGTTAACCAAAGTAAACTTTTTCAGTAAGGTTATTACGAAGCAAATCCTGATTGGCGTGTATTCAGTGTTTAATACATCGCGGCAGTTGATGACAGGTTTTAAAATTTGGCACATGTAGGATTATTTGGGGCAGACATGTGTTGCTTTTATGTACGGTAGTTGCATGCTCATCAGCATATTCCTCAAGCGGTTACGGCAAAAGCCTGTCACTACTAGGCAAATTGAATGAATGCTAGTGAACAGGTACATTTAGCTGTCACGCAAGTATGACATCTGTCTATCCGTTTATCTTGCGCTCACACATTTCGAAACGATGGAAAACTCATATTGCTCGGAAAACGAAGAAGACTCGTTTGATCCTGATTGTCTTCATTTACTGTCTTGTTCCCCATTTTAATGGGTTAAAATATTTTGGACGGAAACATTAATATATATTTGTTCGTTGACGGTTGACTTCAAAGTTCATTTAATTTATTGCCATAGACCGCAGAATTATCGTCGCCAGCGCCTGATGGTACCAATAGAAGGTCTATTGTTAATTTCCCCATACCCATGGCACACTGATACTTACCACCAATCCACTGACTATAAATCGGCTAGAAACGATCAAGAGTCCCTTCTGACTCAACACTAAAAGGGCGCGGTAGAAGAATGTGCTGCTATCGGGTATACAATTGCATTAAGCATTCCATCGAAACTTGTGTCAGAATATTGGTAATCCATGATCGCCGTCTTTGCCCTACCTCCGGAGTTTCTTGCCCTTTGTCGCTTTTCCCTAGGCAGCTTAACCTAGTTTACGAAAATTGCATCGGTGGCATTAGTGTTGGTATATTGAAGTTCCTTCTAAATGTTTTGTCGATCGTATGAAAGAATCTGCTGCAAAAGATTTTGTTTATAATTGCTGAACAAATGCTGGGCAAAAAGTGAAATTCACTTTACTTTGCTACATTTATGATTCGGTGTTGACGTGAAGTTAGCGAAAATTTAGGGCAGAAAATATCCTCATGAAGATTGCAAAAATGTGCCAAAACGGAATACGCGTGTGATGTTACGTGTGGCACGCTAGTACGTCGAGCGAAGCACCTAACGAGCGCACGAAGACCTTTCTATCCGGTTTGAAGCTTTATAATCTCAAATCCACACAGAATAATTTGAAACCGGTTTGCTCACAAGGAAGTATTTTCTAAGATGATTAGCAAATCCTCCATCGGCAAGTTTATGCTTCAACCCAGATCATTTGTTCAAAATGCGCAATCAACATTTTGTCAAAGTTTACAGCAGCAGCAAAGCTCTGCACAGCAGGGAAAATGTTGAAGAATGTCATCCTAGTTGGCATTAAAAGGAATCCCTCGACATGATTATGATGAAAAGACCTAAATTATTCTCAGCTCGTTGAGCCAGGCTCCATAAAAGCAAGACTCAAATCTTCAATGACGTGATAACCTAAGTGCTGTACTTTGAATATTTGCAATCCCACAATAAATCGGCCTACACAAGTGTTGTTAGTTTACTCTCGCCGAATACATTTGCAGTATTTCACATGGCTAAAACAACCGGCATCATCCTAAAAATTTAACGACACCCGATTTTCAGATGCGCTAACGGCACTGAAACTCACAAAGCTCCCGCCCATGGTTAGATTGCAGATCGTGAGCACGCTTGAAATTAAATTCCTCAGAGTAACTGGTAGGTGCATTCTAAGTAATTTAACTAAGACAGTGGTGTTCACAATTTTTCCGGCTTATATGAACATATATTCCATTCAAAAATCGACGTTGACAAGACAATAACTCACGGCTCTCTTAAACCAATTCGTGTTGAAATGAGGCGGACCGCAAAATAGTCTTGGGTAGCCATAGCCCAAATGACGGAATGCGTGAAAATCTTATTCAGTTTTTCCTTCTAACAACAGTCGAGTTAAAATCACTTGCATGGGATTTAGCATTGAGCATACACGGCCATGAAGTTTGGAGGCGCCGAAGATACGGTGTGTTGAAACCGCCTAATGTAATATCTGAGTTAAAATTTACGAAGGTTGTTTTTTTCAGTTTAACAGAGTATTTTATTTCTTTCCAAATATTCAGTAGCCTTCCACCCATAGATATTATTTCAACACTCATAAGTGCGACAATATGAAACAACAGACTGACCAAATTTGAGCCGCATGCTGCACATTTTCACACGCTTTCTAAGGGATGCAGCAGTCGATCAAATCCGGCAACCGCGCACCAACTGGCAAAACGTCCTGCTCCGCATTAACCAGCTTTCAGCTACCCCGTTGTGACGGATGCTGTAATTTTGTTGATGTATAACGCTGAAAATATATGTCCTGCATCTAATTTGTTATCGAACACAACTCAAACCTCGGAATTTCTTCGACGTCAAACAAAAACTCGCAGTCAAACAGTTTTGAAGAACGTCGTTTAAACATACATAATCACATCATTTGGGCTACCTAAAGGGTTCATAACCTAAAACTAATGGGACTCAAGTAATAAGATTTGCAAGATAAATTGTGGTTGCCTTTCTGGGCAAACTTCAAATTCAGCGGGAAACAGCAAAGCATTGCCATTCGTTTGCCGTCTCTTTGGTTTGTGGGAGTTGTGCAATGCACAATCAAAAAATGCGGCCGTGCTACGTCTTGATTAGTTGAGCAACGTTTGCTTTAAAACAGGTAATTATCAAACAGACCGTAGATTATTTTGAGAAAAATTTTGTTCCACCAAACGGTTTCGTAAAAATCTACTGGCTCTGAACAATCAAAATATTGAACTATTAATCCACTTGCGGCACAGGTTAGGAAAACCTTGAGTAATCAAGTCTTTTCCGTCATTCTCTAGGATAACTTCAGTTAAAGCTCAGTTATGTTTCTCCTACTACACCGTCAAGTTTGTCGAAGGAGCTACTCACGTTCCGTGACTTGATGCTTCGTTCAATAAAATCAGAAGTCTTTGCCCATTTGAGAGATGTAGTGAAGTACCTACGGGGAGCATGTCTGCGGAACTACAATCCGAACCTGTCTGCTAATCATTTAAGTCATTTTCTTTTACCTACGAGTGCAGTGGAAAATAAACTGTTTTTGCAATCCACATGCCTCACGTCTTTGGAGTCTATTCATGAAAGAATACTAGGAAAAGTACAAAGGCATATTTTAATGATTTCCGACTAACCAGTTTCTGCCAGTGATTGAAATCGGTAAAGGCAAGTTAGAAGTCACCACTTATAATGTTTGTCGTGTTTGCCTCCATAATCCTGATTAGGTACGACATAAATATACTTATGTATATATATGTGTATATAGGTATGTATACATATATACATATAACGGATCATATTTTGATCGGCGATGAATAGCACTTATGATTTGATCTACTAGGCGTCGTCAGTGAACACCTTTTGCAATAAAACAACTTGCATGTAGTTTATTACCTTTCCAATGGAGTGCGCAAACTTTGAATATCTGGGAAAGTTTTGTTGGCTTGAACAGCAGATGCGTCCGGCCGTCACGGATTTCCTGACATTGCAGGATGCGTAATGCACCGCTTATGAAATTAAGACACCTCTAAATGGCCGTTTGTTGTTTTCAAACTACAGTTTGTTTTTGGATAGTTTTATGCACCGGCTGACTTCACATGCAGTGAAACTCAATTTCTCAGCGTAACTGGAAGCTGTCTGGGAAGGCAAGATGGCGTGCAAAATTATATGTGTAAGGAAAATCATTTTGATCTAGTTTCCTAAGTGCTGGAGAGAAAAATTTCTCGCTTTAAAATTTCGTTTTCTATTCTTACTTGAACATGCATTTGAAGGGTACGCCACGACCACAATTCCATATTTATGCTATTCCTTGAAATATACTGGAAACGTGTTTGATACTCATGCGACTTACGCCAAATACGCACGGAATAAATGCACTAGGAAATGAAGAACTTTCGCGGGACATACTGTGGCTTATCTGTAAGCAACTTTTTATCTGTCATACTTGTCATCGTTATATTGATTCGTCATTTCTGAGCCTTATACGTGCACATATCCTGGCATAAATCCGATTCGTTGAATATCATTTGTAATTTGTCTGTAATGCGAACGCAATTAAATTCACAAACTGAGACCAGTTCTTAGCAAATCTGGCCATTTCATGTACGAATTCTAATGGGTATTTTATCATCGTGCTCGTGTGATGAAAACCTGCCATTTTCTGCGTCGCCATCCAATGATGTGGTAAACAGCAAATGTTTTGAATTTTCTCTAAAAAGGCGAACTATGTTTTGCACAAATCATGCCAAAATCACAGTCTAAAATCCTATTTCACTGCGGGACGTTGTGCCCTCTAATTGTGATCGGATATAACGTCAAAGTTCAAAATTATAATTTGGGTGAATGTGACTGAAACTTCACCCATGCAGTAACACTTTTGATCAGGTATAACAAAATATATTTCACTGCGATAGATTTAGCTTATAAGTACGTTCGGTTCCAGAATCCAAGAAGGTGTTTCGAGTTCATTTTTGCGCAAATCTTCTGAGAAAAGCGCATTGTTTGTAGCAATAACCACATTTAATTTAACTGAAAACTGCATGATTGCTTACTGTAAAGTGTTTCGTTGCATAATTAGATACATCTGTAAACTTCACCTATGAGAGCAAGTCCTCTTAGGGGAGCCTTTGAGAGAATATTTGAAATACGGGAATGAAGTACCGTAAACGTTGACTGAAGAACACCTCACAGAAGTTATCATGGTGATTTGTGCTCCAAAACTTACCTTTGGTTACTGTTGATTTTTTGCAAACAAATGTTATTATAATGATCATTTCCAGTCTGCTTGTGTTTAGCATGCATCCGGATTTCACCACTTTGATATAAGTTATATGTGCTTTTAAACTTTCGCGGACGTACCCTTGAAGCATTTAAAAATTTTTCACAACAACCAATTGATTGCAGCTGTTTCGGCTTTATACATCCTTTTTTTCAATCTGGCGTTAAATCCGGTCAGCGGATTTCCAGTTATGTGCACATAAATTCGACAACGACCACAGGAAAATGGTGCCGTATTACTCAGTCGATCGGTTTTTGTATTTTTCTAATCACCACGTGTGGTGTGCAAAATCCTAATGTATAGGATCAATATTTTATGATAATTTGTGAAAGATATCAATTCATTCGCTGATTGCATTTTTGCATAATGTAAATTTGATATTCGAGGAGCTCACTTGGCATAGTAAGCTTGAACTAGATAAGTTTGGCAGAGCCTACTGAAACACTGTGCAGTCCCCACGCGTTTGAGCTTCATGAAATGCAGAAAGTGTCCAAGCGGTAATAACTAGAAGTATTTGAATTTCTTGCACTCTTAAATTGTATTGCAAACTGAATTATCCTGTGTCCCTCGAAATGCTGCTGTGTATCCCCTCACCAATGAATATCCGATGTTTTCATTCAGCCTCAGCCTATCAAGGTGACTCTGGAAGGCTTCTAATTCCTTGTCCTTGTTTCCCTTTCCGTTCTCAATATTCCTTCTCTCCAACAACGCTGCTGCTTTTGTTTGTTTCACCGGATCCAGCCGTTGGATTTGCACCAATTTTCCGAGATACAGTTCGACGACCAGTACTTCTCTTCCAATCGTGAACTTGTAAACTCACATTCAGACACCGGCCTTGACAGCCAATCAGCCAAATGTTTCTCCTTCCCGGGCGCGTGCTGGATTGTGAATTCGTACTCTGGCAGCCGGTGTGACCATCATGCGATATTCTTGCAAGAATATCTCATGGTTCTGATTCACTACAGACGTTGGCGATTGGTATTGGCATTAATCCTTCGCCCAAGTAGACAAGGTCTCCACATATCCAGGACCAAGACGACCGCTAAACAATCCTTCTCAATCGTGGAATACTTCTGTTCAGTGTTTGTCAGGACGCGACTGGCATATTTGGTACCTCCGTTCCTCCGCTTTAGCACTGCGCCGATCACTGGCGTCCATTGCAACAATGAACATCTCTCCGACCATAGGAAGTTTGAGGGTTAGTTGCTGATCCAACGTCCACGCTTTGACACGCCCAAATCTTCAGGTGCTTCTACGTTCCATTCGAATTTCCAATTTTGACCGAGCAACGCGTACGGTGGCACAGCAATCTTGTTGAAATCCTTAACGAACCGACTGTTGTATGCTGTTCGTCCAAGAAACTGGCGTAGAGAACGCCTTGAATCGGGAACAGCGAAATCTTTGACCTTTGGCAATGTTTCGGGCAGTGGGCTAACTCTCCCCGAACCCAATTTATACCTCAGCAGTGTCACCGAACTCCGAGCGAGCTGTGTCTTGGCTTCATTTATCCGCAGGCCAGCCCCCCGAATCCGCTTTAATACAGCATCCAAGTGAACAGCCCCTCTAGTTCTGAATTGCTGTACACAACGATATCGTCTCCGTACACGGCAACATTGTGGAGTCCCTTCGTTACACAATTCATCAAGCGCCGAAATGTGAATGGTGCCCCGGACAGACCAAACGCCATTCGTCTATATTGATTTTGGGTGTCCAATAAACGTAAACGCCGTTTAATCTCGGTCCTCTTCTTTGATAGGTAGGTGGCAATATCCAGAACGCAAGTCAAACGCAGTAAAGGATCAAGTATGCTGGAAGGAATTGAAAATATCTCTAACCGAAGCCACAGCCACAACCCGATTTACGGTCAGTTCATTCAAACGTCGGAAATTCGGGCAAAAACTCTAATTTTCGTTTGCCATTCTTAAAAGCACAACTGGGGAATTGTACGCACTATAGGCTTTTTTGAATGTACCACTATTCAACATCTCAGGAATCTGTCTATGGGCCTCCTCCCGTTGGTGCAGCGGCAACGCACGGAGTCCATAAAGTAAAAAGTGGTCTGATGTCGTAGGAATTTCGTGTTCTATCCACGGCCAGAAGACAAAAGGATCCTCATCGCCCGTGAACAGTTCGGAATATTCTTCGACCACGGCCCGTACTGACGATACAAGACGGCAGTTTTCGGACACGCAGCTCGCTCACGACAGTGCCTGGATTATCTTCGAGCTTGATTGTGCCATAATTTGTCACCAGCTTTACGTCGATCACGGAATCTGTGCCCTTGAGAAAATCAGCTCCCAATATTGTCTGCCCTACGTCTGGGCTGATCAGCAGCGCGTGCTCCACGGACTTGTCACCTAGGCGTATCGAGTGCGTTGACAATCTGTCAGCCTTCAGTCGATATCCACCAATGGCTGTCACGGCTAGCGCGCACGGTCTGTGATCCGCTTGGTTCCCTCTTTGCCTCAGCGATACAACTGCTCTTGTAACAATCAAACATAACTCCTTTTTCCCGTCTATTTCGACAATGGTTTGTATGGTGGCTTGTGTCAGTGCGGTAATGGCGACTTATCCAGGAAAAGAGGAGCATTCTAAATTTTATTGTGTACATTTGACCGGTACGAGGATACTGAGTGTTCCAGTGGCCAGGCTTACCGCACATGTAGCACCGGCTGGTTCGAGCGTGTCTCCGGGATTCCGTTTTCACGGCTGCAAGGTTTTCGGTGAGTTGTTCCAACCTGGTCCGCAGTTCCTCCAGTGATGAAACATCCCTCTTCTCTTGCGAGTGCGACGTGCCCAGCGGTTCCTCAGGCAGCTACCGGGCCAGACGCACCAGGACCTTAACAACAAACAACTGGCCAGTTGTCTATGCCTACCACAACTGGGCACCAAGAGCGGGTTGCACACCTTCGACGAACTGATCCGACAGCAACTGGTGTCGAGTCTCGGCAAAGCACGATCCAAAAACTGCTGCACGCCGGCAAAGTACACGGTCTTGACAGATCCGGGTGCCGCCTCATAGCCACCTAGCGGTCGGCCGTTGTTTCGAAACCCGCTGCAAGTACAGCATTCGCGGCGCCCCAGTCTATTTTCTGAGGGCCTCTTCTGGCCGCATCCAGGGCGCCTTCTCCCGGCCTTTGAGGAGGGTTTTGAGCCCTGCTAACAACCCTGTAGAATTTAATATTGTGCTGAGTAATGAAACAGAATGCATCGCCTCTGAATTTCTACACAGAAGGTTGGCCTTAAGTTGACAATTTTGAAAATCCAACCTGCTCATTTCGGTGATCAACGAACTTATATTTCTACTACATAGTGTCGGCAAATGCTAATTTACCGAGCCGATTTTGCACTAGGCCATGAACCCATTTTGAAAATTCCGCATTAAAAATAAAGCTGTTGGAATGCACCCATATTATTCGCAATTTACATGACTCGAAGATTTTTAACTTTCAGTAATCTCAGCGGTTTACACAATATTCACGTCCATGGATGAACGCGCAACACTCCGGTGAGATGTTTGCACTGATTGAGGTTGAGGCGCATTCTTCAGTTAGTAAGATGATGCGCGTGAATTCTTATATGAGCTTGTGTACCTATTCTTATATACCTGTTAAAAAGGAAATTAAGGATCGCGATTTCCGGACTAAACGGACGGCTAAAATGGGGTCTACATATTAACTGGCATTGCCTGCAATGTGCTGCTATAACTGCACACGAGAATCATTGCGTCATTTTGATAAGCAAGTAGGCAGAAATGAAATATATTGAAATTTCTTCAAACAGGTCGGTAGTAATAATTTGCAATAGGTTTATTCATTAATGGGAGCTTGGTACCAACGAAAAGACCCGCAGCAAACATACCGGAAATAATGATAAGAATATTCATGTAATAATGGGCGAGGAACTAGCCATACGCCGGATTACAGTAAACCATATTTGGTCCGCACACTGAGGGATACGATCAACATTTGTTTAACATTGCTTTCCCCTTATCGACCGTCATTGAACCAAAACAATCAAAATATGTTTATTCCACCAACTGTCATCACCGAAGTTAACCAGCGAGTCACCAGCGCTCAGGTAAAGTCTAACAGCGCTAGTGATGCTAGTTGATGAATGAACTCACGAGCCATGTGAAATTATGGTCGTTTGTTGTTCACTCCTTTAGAGTAGCACGTAAATACTGCACATGAAATTTGATCTTATCCCATGAGGGAACGAAGTAGGGAAGAGGTACGCGAAAGTGGAATTTTGAGCCCATTTGCCTCCTGGTCCGGGAACAAAACCTGGCGCCTGATTTAAGCGAAGCACTATTGCAACCCGAGGGTTGAACAGGCCACAGTACTAGGAAGTACATTATGGACGAGGCTTCCCAGAAAAAGCATTGCCAATATTCACATGAAAAACTAATTTATTCGTAGCGTTTCACGAGAAACAAACCACCGTCAGAGTTCGAAATGATCACGTCTTGGGCGTGAAACTGTTGGTGACCGGCTCTAAGTAAAACCGGAAAGGCGAACGTTCAGATATAAGAAACGCAGTTTAACTATTCATACGC